>NC_042286.1:15355033-15544579 GCF_901000725.2 Takifugu rubripes | reverse complement strand
CTCTCTCACTCATTCTCACACTCACTCACACACAGACACACACACATGCACATTAGACCTTTCTTAATATTACGTCAAAAAACATTACGTTCGAGTGTGCGCGCATGTCCGCTTATGTGCGCGTAACCCTAACCCTAACCCTAACCCTAACCCTACCCTCAATCTTTCCTAATTCTAACCCTAACCCTCTAACCCTAACCTTTTTCCTAACCCTAACTTGTGCCCTTTGTGCTGTAAGATGATTCCTCTGCATCTTATCTGAGTGGTTACAAATGTCCCAATCAATTTGATGACTTAATAACTCCAACTGTGAAGCATGCGATACAATCCTAATGAAGATCTTTTTTAATTTGATTTTGACCCTAACCCTGAATTTAATATTTAAAGCAACAAACCTACAACTACACAAACAAGCAAACTATGTATGAAAAGTAACAACGACAACAGTGTGACAACTTTGGTACATATCCACTGCCAACAATTTAAGGAGTGGACAACAAGGCCCTGCCCCACTGAAGGATCACACACTCTATATAAATGGCAAGTGAAACTTCACTCCTTCTTTTCTTCAACTCTGGTTGATTCCATTTTAGTTTTTTGTTACTTCCCTGCAAGAATGACCACAGCTGGAAAGGTGGGTGCAGAATTTAATGTTGCATGGTTTTAATAACCTGATGTTTAGGGTTTAGTATGAGTGCAATGCAATAAAGAAGAATAATAAAATCAAAATTGGTATCCTTTTGTTAACTGATTTTAATTGAAAAAAAAAACCTTGACACGTGTCAGTGCTCACATCTGGTGGTAAACATGTCTCTTTATATTACAGTTGTTATTTGTACAGCAAAGCATACGTTACTAAATAAACTGAAATGGAATTAGATTGCATAACTGGCTTCAGAAAAACATCACGTGTCCTGTTTGGCTTGGCTCAAAGATTGAAACCGTTTTGTTTTATTTGGCACATATGAGGGGAAATTTGTCCAAGAGAGATAAAATGTGCAGGAATTTGGTGCAGCTGTTGAATTGATCATCTCAGCTTGTTTTGTACTTATTTTGTACTCAATTACGCTGTGTGTGCATGAGAAATTGTAAATCATTCGTGACTAAATTATGAAAATGAACAACTTTATCACCTGTACATAGTGTAAAGTATTTGTTTATATTTCGTAACCCTTTAGATCATAAAGTGCAGGGCAGCAGTTGCCTGGGAGCCAAACAAGCCTGTGGTGATTGAGGAGATTGAAGTTGCTCCCCCTCAATCGAATGAGATCCGCATCAAGGTGAGAGACGTTCAAGATGGTTCTCAAGCTACTGTTACCAAGTTTCCTGAACTGAACTTGCACAAAATATTTCCATCTGTGGTTGCTGTCTTTGGTGCAGATTGTGGCCACTGGGGTGTGCCACACGGACCTGTATCACCTGTTTGAAGGCATGCACAAAGATGGTTTCCCAGCTGTCCTTGGGCACGAAGGAGCCGGAATCGTAGAGAGCATCGGGCCAGGGGTCACTGAATTTCAGCCAGGTAAACTAAAATTTGGAATGACAGTCTGTTCTTTTCCTGTATGGCATTCAGCCAAGCAAATTCTATTTCATGTGATGTGCCCATTCAAAAGTTGTTTCTACATTTCAGGAGACAAAGTGATCCCTCTGTTTATCTCCCAGTGTCGACAGTGTCGGTTTTGCAAAAGTCCCAAAACCAACCAGTGTGAGAAAGGATGGTGAGCTCACATTTTTTCAGACACTCTGTTCTTGAATGCAGCATTACTTTTTGATAATGTTTTCATCTGCTTTTATTTTCCATATGGTATATTCATGCATTATATTCTCTCCAGGGCTGCTGATAAATATGATGTGATGGCTCCAGAAGAATCCAGGTTCACCTGTAGAGGAAAGAAGGTGTTACAGTTCATGGGAACCAGTACATTCTCTGAGTACACTGTGATGAACCAGGTAGCTGTGGCAAAGATTGACCCTGCGGCTCCACTGGATAAAGTCTGTCTTCTGGGGTGTGGGATCTGCACGGGTTATGGAGCTGCGGTCAATACTGCCAAGGTATATTGTTGCATTTGCTGATTTCAGGTAGTGGCTTTCCAGTTTTTCCAAGGTGTACTGAGCATTACTGACATGTTTCATTTCAGGTTGAACCAGGCTCCACCTGTGCTGTGTTTGGGCTGGGGGCCGTGGGCCTGGCAGCAGTGATGGGCTGCAACGCTGCAGGAGCCAAGAGGATTATTGCTGTGGACATCAATCCTGAGAAGTTTGAGATGGCCAAAGTGTTTGGCGCTACAGATTTTGTCAATCCCAAAGATCATGATAAACCCATCAGCCAGGTGCTGAGTGAGATGACTAATGGAGGAGTGGACTTCTCCCTGGAATGTGTTGGAAATGTGGCTGTTATGGTAAGACAGACACCTTCTCAGTGAATGAGGACTGTATGCAATAATCCCACATTTCCTGTCTAGCGGGATGCTTTGGAATCTTGTGTGAAAGGTTGGGGCATGAGCGTTGTTGTTGGCTGGACAGACAAGGACAACTTCTCTGCTCGACCCATTCAGCTGATTGCTGGACGCACATGGAAGGGCTCTCTGTTTGGAGGTGAGACAATCATAGATGCTGGAAACCTTAAATATATTGGTCTCTATAAAGTAAGCATGACGTTTCCCTTTGTGTTTTGTTAAAGATGAGAAAACCTTGGCCCAAATGGAAACTCAGGTCTCTAGGATAGTTGAGCTATACTCATTCTTTTCATTGTTGCATTTCTTCACTTTAATGTCCTAAAAGAGGGGGTCAAGTAGAGAAGTAGAAAGGGAGATGGAGGAGAACAAAATGAGTACCAAATTATAATGTGGTGACTATGTAGTCACGCTTGTGATCGTTTTGAAGGGAATGCAAATCTAATTTGATCAGGTCAGCTTTAATCTCTGCAGCCAGCAACAATGGTAGATCGTTGAGAGAGATCAAGAAGAGACAAGCCAAGCTGAAAGTAGAATTAGAGTTATCTAATACTGATTGAGGGAGCAGCCATGGCCTAGAGAGGTGAAAAGAGAATGTTTTAGTGAATTATACTGATGTCCTGGGCAGCCTCAGCTACTAGTAGCATAGAAGTGGTGACAACTATGTAAGTTCCTGAAAAGCATCATAGGTAGCAGTAAGAAAGACTCTTGCAATAAAATTGTGAACAAGAATCCTTATCAAACAGTGTGTTTATTAACCCCCTGCAATGCCAGTTTATATGTGTTTAATCTGCAGTGATGATTTAATCAGGCAGATAAAATTTCACCATAGTCACGGAGATGAACCCTGACACACAAATCTGATCTAATGATGAATGCTTATGTTCTTTGTCACACAGGGTTTAAAAGTAAGGATGGCGTGCCTCAGATGGTTAAAGCATACCTGGATAAGAAAGTGAAGCTGGATGAGTTCATTACTCATAAAATGGCCTTGAATCAGGTCAATGATGCCATTGAGCTGATGAAACATGGCAAATGGTGGATTTTACTTACTACTTGTGGTTATCACAGAGAATAACAGGCTAACTAATCTTCTAACTCTCTGCTGTTGTTGCTTCCTAGCATCCGGACAGTTCTGAGCGTTTCTTCAGAATAAGAAGTGAATCAAGAAATGGGAACAGGAGCATCCTGTCAACACAATGTCACACAAGATAAACAATGAACACAATAAAACCATGCACAGATTGAGTGGTTTATTCTTTTTTTATACCCTTTGACTCCCCTACTTACCATAAAATATGGGGGGAACAAAACACTAAAGATTTAAATGAATGGACTTGAAATGGAGTGTTTTACCTTGGGAAAAGTGAGACTATAGACTTATTTACCCCCATTGTATAAACAGGAGGAAGCAGGCCCAAAATCGCTAGAAAAGGCTGCTTTCTATAAACAAAAACCTAGATCCACCATTTAATGCAGTTACATTTTGAGATATAGCATAGTGGCTAATGAGTAAACACATACGTGTGTGTGCACACGAGCATAGGGGAAGCGTTGCTGCACCTTCTTTGTGTACAATAAAAACATGCCAGAGATAAAGTGCATCCGTATCACTTGCCACAATGTGCAAGCAGCCTTCTTCATTTACTAACAGTAAAGAGGTCTTTTCTTTGAGATGGAGCATAACGTGTAGACAGACTCAAATCAAATCATGCATAATACCGTAACACGAGGAGTAAAACACAAAACAGAATTGTCTAGTTGATATACTCACACTTTGAATAGCTGAAAAATGCCATAATTCTGTGTGCCTACTAAGGATGGGCGATCTAAAACGGCGGAAAGTCATGCATACACCCCCAATTTTATTTTTTTTAGTTAGTATCGATATTTATAAAAGAAAATCCATACCAAATGAGTAGCTTGTGAGTGTTGATATATCGATACCACGGGATCGATCCGCCCATCCTTAGTGCCTACAGGTTACAATTCATGGAGCTCGGTCGCTAAAACCCTAACCACTCATGAACCGTAGGTCTCACATTAATCAAACATGCACCAAAACGTTCATGACGGGCTTTGGATTTTGTTTCGATGCATCAAACCCATTACTACTACACCCTTCAAGTAATCCCTGAAAAGCCTCCAGTTCGACACCTAAACAGGAAATGCTTTTTAAAAGATAATTGAGTATTCCGTCGTAAAGTTTGTCTGATATCTCCTCCTACATGGTTTGTCGTACCCACACCAAATTTTAGCTCAACCTGTCTAAATTCTGGGAATCTTGTGCTATGGCTATTGAGGGCTGAGACACCAGGGCTTTCGTGGCCAAAAAATCCCTTGTTAACTAATAGGACAGGGCTCAAAAAGTGCACGTAATTTGACCCCTATTTAAGGGCCCACAGCTCTGCCATATATTCACCTAGAAACACCATTCAGACTTCAAAATGTAGCCATCATGACCTAAAATGTAGTATGATGAAAAACTCATTGTTTTTCCTACATCCTTTAAGATCATTTATGGACCTTTGACACATATATATTTGAAAGTCTTGTGGTTCTAACAAGCCCACCCTCAATAAAATCAGTCATCAGTCAAATCAGCTTCAAATCGGCATTTCATGATCACAAATGTGTGTTTGTGTGTGTGTGTGGGGGAAGGGGGGGGGGGGGGGGGGCTGCTGGACATATATATGTATTGAATTTGGTTGGGTGGGGTATTAGGCAAGGGAAGGGATGGGCCAGAGGAGGACGCACACAGTCACAATTTCTTTGGAATTGTCTAGAGACCTCAGTAGAGTCCACCCCACCTCTTGCCCAGGGGGAGCTGGTATAAAGTCCAGCCCCACCTCCTCAGATTTACCAATTACAGTTTTTGGAAATAAGGATTCAAGGAAATCAATATCAGCTACCTTTTGTGCTAGTAACTGGATTTTTGTAGCACTTAAGACAGGTGGTAGGGCTTTTAATTAAAAATGGTTGGCATCATGACTAAAGTTTTTTACATGTAGTCAAGGACTGTAGATGTTAATTATTAAGTAAACTTGGTCCAACAGGAAAATTCTGACGGCCGGATTGTTGAAAAGAAGGCAAGATCAACCTTTGAGCCACCTGATAACTAACAGGCTCTGAGGTTGGGTATATTGAGGTCACAGAATGATCACATCATTGACCTGGGAGGGTACGTAGGCTTTCGTCAGGAGGCTAGGCCAGTTGCAGCCCTGCCCACTGGGGTCTTTCCCTTTTAACCTCTTCATCACTCTGACTTCTTTTTTCTCTTCTTTTCAGGGAACATGGCGACAGCTGGGACGGTAAACATAGTTCATCCTGCCTTTGTATTTATATTACATTTGACACTTGCGTGTATTTTTAAAACATTATGAACAGATGCTTTCACGTGCGTCAGTTTTGAGATGGTTGCTATATTCAACACATGATCTGAATGTTTCACTGCATTCCTTTTGGTTTATGCAACATTCGAGCTACATTAACTATCATTTCAGAATCTAACTATAGTAGTAGAGTTAAACAGCATAGCAGATGACCATGGTTTTTTTCATTCATTCGTCAATTCTATGTGCTGTCGTTATCCACTAGATCATTAAATGTAAGGCTGCTGTGGCTTGGGAGCCCAACAAGCCTTTGGTGATTGAAGAGATTGAGGTTGCTCCACCAGAGACCAATGAGATCCGCATCAAGGTGAGAGAGACATTTACTAATAACACATGAATGAGAGACAAAGGCTGAATGCTAAAGCAAATATTTTCAACTTTTAACACGGACAAACTTTGGACACATTTCTCATAATCCTGTAACTTGACCTTTGAGTCTATAACTCTCTGTCAATCCGTATGACTAAAGAGAGAAAGGCTGTACACATGGCAAACCTGAGTCAATTTTTAGCCCTATTTTTCATTAAAACCACATGTAGGTTCATGAAATACTACCAGTTTGTGTATTATTTAAACTTCAGAGTGGGGAAATTATGCTATTTCATGTGATGCTCCACTAAATAAAAAGAGCAGCAGTAGCCAGTTAACCACAGTTTTATTTCCACAACAGTAATGATCTCTTCTAGTCCTTTTTGGTTAGTTCAGATTTTGTGAGATCTGTTGCAAGTATGCATTGGCCACAACAAACGAAAACAGACCCTGTGTACTGGGAGGGACTCTATCCACGCATACTGGGAGGGATCGTTCTCGCGGGTGTACCCGGTCTTATCATGTGATCTGAAATTTGGAAGTTTGGTGCAAAAGATCCAGATCACTGATGTATATGTAACCTTACATTGCCCTGCCCATTGTCCATGTTGTTAAAACGACATAGAATACTACTATATAGAATTGACAATTGATACCGCCGGAGCATAAGGAAAGCTGACAACATCAAAAGAACCAATCAAACATTGACCATTTTGAAATATTTTTAAACTGAAGAGTGAAGGCAGAGCGACAGCAACGTGCAATGTCTGCAAAATGAGGATTTCACGTAGTGGGGAGGAAAGCTGCGCCTTCAACGCGACAAACATGATCCTCCACCTGAGAAACAAGCACCTAGCACGATTCTGCACGTCCACTACTTCACCTCAGGAAAAGACACTGAACCAAAGAATGCTAACAGTGGCTTTTAAAAACAAAAAACCGCCATGGACTGTGAAAAAGCCAAAAAAAAATCATGCACAAAAGAGTTGAATTTATCTGTCTGATAGCATATTTGATTTTATAGACATCTTCTCGCTGATTTATTTAAGAAAAGATGCATATTGACTCTGAAGAGTCTCATTTTGTTTGCTTGTGTGTCATGCAGATTGTGGCAACTGCCGTGTGTCATACAGACCTGTATCACCTTCTGGAGAACATGCATGAAGAAGGTTTCCCAACGGTCCTTGGCCATGAGGCAGCTGGAATCGTAGAGAGTGTTGGGCCTGGGGTCACTGAATATCAGCCAGGTCAGTTTGGAGTGACAGAACATTTTTGAGATGTTTGGTAGTCTACATGCAACCTTTGTTATTCCAGTCCAGACCTGCCCAGTCAAGACAAGAGCTAACGTGTCCGTCAACATGCATTATTGTAGTGTTATTTTCTAGAATCAACAAGGGAAATTCAACAAGCAACCCTTTAGGGGGGTTAATAATTCAATACTATCAATATAATGCACATTTGATGTAAACTAAACTGAAGCATGAATAAGCGTTATGAGACTGTTATCAAATTTCCAAATAAGCACAAGGACACTGATATTGAAACCCTACAGAAACCAATTACAGACAAAACACTTATTAAATGAAAGCTGTACAAAAAAGGACATATTTGTTTGAATGATTGCTATACAGTTTTCAATGATTCTGGCTTGAACTGTTAACTGTGATGTTAACATGGTGGAGAACAGCACCTTTATTGCCTCTCAGGGGCTTTAGGGTTAGGGTTAGGGGTTAGGGTTAGGGTTAGCTAGGGTTAGGGTTAGCTAGGGTTAGGGGTTAGGGTTAGCTAGGGTTAGCTAGGGTTAGGGGTTAGGGTTAGCTAGGGTTAGGGTTAGCTAGGGTTAGGGGTTAGGGTTAGGGTTAGGGTTAGCTACTGGCCATTGGATCTGTAAAATTTCATGGGAAAATATTGTGGCCTACTAGTAAGAGTGGTTTCCAGTCTGAGTTAGTCTCTGCCAGGGATAACCATAATCACTATCATAGTTTCTATCCTCGGCTAAGATGTAGAAGATTTGATGACCTTTGGTGACCTTGAGATTCCATTGGGGAGTGGTGGGATGGTCTTAACTGCTTCAGGAGCTCTGCCCATAATCATGACATTTCCAGCGTAGCCACACATCAGCCAAAATCCAGGGGTTAAGTTGCTCTTTAAAAACTGGTTGTTGTTTTTTTTTGGGGGGGGGGAGCATGAGCTGACAATGCATTCTGCATTTCAGGAGACAAAGTTATTCCTCTGTTCATCAGACAGTGCAGAGAGTGTCGCTTCTGCAAGAGCCCAAAGACCAACCAGTGTGAGAAAGCTTGGTGAGTCCTGGAATTATCATCTATATTTTCATTTCCAGTTCTTTATTTATGACAGAAATAGTTTTACAGAAACAGGTCTTTAAGGCTGCTTAATGAATTTATTATAAATACAGGATTTAATTTTTGAATTCATGTTGTGACTACAATAAATGGATATTTTATTCTATTTCAGGACTGGCTTTACTAACAACAATATGATGGCCCCAGAAGAATCCAGGTTTACCTGCAAGGGCAAGAGACTGCTGCAGTTTACAGGAACCAGCACCTTTGCAGAGTACACGGTGGTCAATAAATTAGCTGTGGCAAAGATCAATTCTGCAGCCCCTTTGGACAAAGTCTGCCTCCTGGGCTGTGGGGTCTGCACTGGGTATGGCGCGGCCATAAATACTGCCAAGGTGTGTATTCCACAGGTGCAGTCATGTAGACAATATCATTATCAAAAGAATTTCAACCTTATACTACGAGCAAACTCTGTTTTTCCTCAGGTTGAACCAGGCTCCACCTGTGCTGTGTTTGGGCTGGGGGCCGTGGGCCTGGCAGCAGTGATGGGCTGCAACGCTGCAGGAGCCAAGAGGATTATTGCTGTGGACATCAATCCTGAGAAGTTTGAGAAGGCCAAAGTGTTTGGCGCTACAGATTTTGTCAATCCCAAAGATCATGATAAACCCATCAGCCAGGTGCTGAGTGAGATGACTAATGGAGGAGTGGACTTCTCCCTGGAATGTACCGGGAATGTAGAAGTCATGGTAGGCTTAATTCATTTACCTGGGTTAGGGTTTCCTCCAGAATGATGAGGGGCAGCGTGCTACAATGTAGCCGTGTAATAATGACTTATTTCATAGATTTGATTAATGATCTCCTTTACTGCTAAGCTAATGTTTATGCATTCATTGACAGCGTAGTGCATTCGAGTCTTGCGTTCAGGGTTGGGGCATCAGTGTCATCGTTGGTTGGACAGATTTGGCTGATGTTGCCACACGACCTGTTCAGCTCATCGGTGGGCGCACATGGAAGGGTTCGGCATTCGGAGGTGAGAAAATAATGCCACCAGACACACACTCACACAAACCAACGCATCTTTGTATTCCAATCTTTGTGGAGCCTTTATAGATATAAAACATTACCCAGCTCTAAACCCTAAACCTATTCTAGCCTCAAACTGAATTTAATGGGCCACCCAGAATGGCCCAAGTTCACAAAAATGTCCTCAATTTGCTCGTCGGACACACACAGAGACACAAATACATTTCTATACCACTTGTTTGTACATTGTAATCTTTTTGATTTTAATGGTGACTGCAGGGTTTAAAGGCCGGGATGGCGTTCCTCTGATGGTTGAAAGATACCTGGAGAAGAAATTAATGCTGGATGAATTTATTACACATGAAACGACTTTGGATCAGATCAATGATGCAATTGAGCTGATGAAACATGGAAAATGGTTGGTTTATATTCTGAAATTCTTTTGATGAAACATGGAAAATCTTTAGTTTCTATTCTGATATTCTGTTGTTTATTAGACAGACGAGAAAGTGACTGAAACACGTCTTTTGTCCCGCAGCATTCGCACAGTGTTGAAGGTTGCTTCAGAATAGAAGCACGGTGCCGCCCGGATGAACGTTTTCATGGATATTTGACAGTAATAGCTGTAGTCATGTGAATAAAATCTAAACATGCTTCAAGCTTGCATGAAAAGACACGATGAAAAGAATTCCCTTGCTGCTTTAAATATGTTATATGTCATGAAGATGGATAAAAATGGTTGATAATTGAGTTGGAAGAATAAATTGAGGCCTCTGTAAATGCATGAATAGTGCAGAGAAGACAAATCCACAGATGCGCTATGAGCTCGGTAGACGATAATTCAGAGATTAGAGCGTCAATTAAATAACTTGTGTTGGTCATTGGTTACAACCCACCTCACTTTACAACATGTACAACTGCACAAGAAGGGTTAGAGGGTTAGGGTTAGAGGGTTAGAGGGTTAGGGTTTGGTTTAGGGTTAGGGTTAGGGGGTTAGGGTTTGGTTTAGGGTTAGGGGGTTAGGGTTAGAGGGTTAGGGTTAGAGGGTTAGAGGGTTAGGGTTTGGTTTAGGGTTAGGGTTAGGGGGTTAGGGTTAGGGGGTTAGGGTTTGGTTTAGGGTTAGGGGGTTAGGGTTAGAGGGTTAGGGTTAGAGGGTTAGGGGGTTAGGGTTAGTCACCTCCATCTCATGGCTCAGCAGCTCCACTCACTACAGGTTGGTTCTGGTTCTCACTGTAATCTAATTACACTGCACATGTGCAAGGTTGTCCTGACTGTTGTCTTAAGTTGTGCGCGCATGTGTACGTGTGTGTCAATGTCTGCTCAGAATGTGGAGGCTTTGTCTTTGGAATGCAGTGAGCTGTATCTCCTGCCTGAGGGTGAGAAGGGTTAGAAGATGTGTGGGGGCTGCCACGTGCCCCAGGTGATGATAGAGGTCCTGCTATAGCAGGCTCCTCGTATCAGTCCTCAGCATCTCCTCATGCCATCCACTGGGTTTCTCTCTGTCACACCCGGGCACGTTTCCAGCAGCCTCCATTGCAGGTTGTAAGTCCAGCTTTTCTGAGTATCCTCAGGAAATGGCGTAACTAACATGTCTTGCCAATTAGAGAGAGAGTGTGTGTGTGTGTGTGTGTGTGTGTGTGTGGGGGGGGGGGGGTGACGGACCAAGAGAGATCATCGATGATGTACAGGCTGAAGAATCTGAAGCTGTGGACTGTTGTCACAAATCATCATGTCGACCTGATTTATGACTCGGCATTTTTATCCACATACACATTTGATTGAACGTCCTTCCCTCTTATCTTCTGTGCGCACTAACATCCAGCTGCACTTGCTGTATCTCCATATTAATACGGAATTATTGCTGCAAGGGTTGTAAAACAAACACACCTAAGAAGCACAAAGGTAAAACCATTAAGGAAACAGGAAAAAGAAGCAGAGATTGGAAATGTTTGCTTACCTCCCACAGTCGTTGGCTGGAAGGCAACGTTCTGATTGGTTCAACTCTGGAAAGAACTCTGGAAGGCAACGTTCTGATTTGTTAAACTCTGGAAAGAACTCAACCTCGGAGGAGCACCTGAATTGTGAAAGAACATGGCAACCACGGGCAAGGTGAACACCACCACTTCTTTAGAATTCACTTCTAAAGCAAATTTAGGAGCACTGCATGTGCGACTGTGAGGATTTGATCTCATTTCAGTGTTTGTGGGCGGGACGTGAAGGTTACGTTATTATTATAATGCACGTCTATAACTGGAAAGCTTGTTGTTTTCTATGTGTGAAAAGAAGAAGAAGCTTTTGGAGAGGATTGGAATATTTTAGGTCCATTTGCTGTAGTAATATTTTGTCGCTGCTGTTGTAGGTGATTCTTTGCAGAGCTGCAGTGGCGTGGGAGGCTGGAAAACCCCTCGCAATGGAGAAGGTGGAGGTGGCACCTCCTCGACGTGGGGAAGTCCGCATCAAGGTGAAGAATTGAGCTGAATTTGTAAAACAGTTTAACACAATATTCCAAGAACAATGGCTGCTCCTTAAGTTTCCCAACTTATTTTTATCCCCTCTAAGTCGCGACCGTGCACGTTGGTCCTGTGTTACTTTTGTGATATCTGTGGTTGTGTGGAGTTTGTGTTTAATGTTTAATGTAAAACGTAACACTTATGAGAGGGGCAGGCACCAAGGATCTGTTCAATTATTGCTGGGATCGTTTGTGTGTATTCATACTTTATGTGTATTTTATGCCAGCTGTTCTTTCATGTTTAATGGAGAACTCCACCCAGCGAACACACTCAGGATAAATCCCAAAGGTGTTCCCAGATCCGTGTTCGTCACCTGGCCGGGCTTTACTTTCAGATTGTGGCTACAGGGATCTGTCACACCGACGCCTACACGCTGGGTGGCGCTGATCCAGAGGGGGTGTTTCCTGTGGTGCTCGGCCATGAGGGTGCCGGCGTGGTGGAGAGTGTTGGGGAGGGAGTTACCAAGTTTGAAGCAGGTTCTCCTGATTTTCTCACTAATAGCAGCTCATCTGTATCAAATCAAACCTGAGATATTGTTTGACTTTCAGGGGATGCTGTCATACCTCTGTACATTCCACAGTGTGGAGAATGCAAGTTCTGCAAACACCCCAAGACTAACTTGTGCCAAAAGATCAGGTAAATGCATTTGAGGTTGCACCTCAGAAGGTTCTGGGTGTGCTTCAGCTTCCAGCAGTGAGAGCTCATCTTCTTCAGGCTCACGCAGGGTAAAGGCTTGATGCCAGATGGGACCACCCGCTTTTCCTGCAAAGGCAAGAGCCTGTTCCACTTCATGGGCTGCAGCACGTTCTCCGAGTACACTGTGGTGGCGGAGATCTCCCTGGCAAAGGTGGACCACCGGGCCCCTCTGGACAAAGTATGTCTACTGGGCTGTGGCATCACCACTGGTTATGGAGCTGCTCTGAACACCGCCAAGGTTAGCGAGGCACCTCATTAGTCATTTTCAGGTGTTCTCTTTGGAAGGTCCCACAATCATATAGCTCAGAGGTCAGGGGTCGTTCTGTGTGGAGATGGTATCTTCTGCCCGTGCACCTTAGGTGTCCATGTGAGTGTGATGGTTGTTTACTTTTGTATATTTGCTCTGCTACGAGTGGATGGATCTTCACCTTTCCAACCTCCAGCGTTGAACCTCAAATAAGGACTTGGCAGAATTCTTTTATCTATTGTTGTCCAACAAGTGCTAACTTACAGAATATGTGCGTAGCTGGTCTACACAGATATAGGAGAGGCGTCCTCTAGAGACATTTAGGCACAGAGAATAAACCTAAATTTTGCCTAAAACCATAAAACTGTGAAGTAGCTTTTAACTGAAAAGTCCTTCAATATACTGTTACATGTTAGATTGACTGAAATCTTACACACTATTAGCTTTGTTAAGTATGACTTGTAAGTAAAACTTGACACATAAGCAGTCTTAATAAAGAATTTATTTTAAAGCTAAAACTCCATCCAGAGCCTAACCCTAACCCTAGAGCCTCAGTCTTAATGACCAGTCATATAATCTCTTTTGTGCAATAAAATAAGATTAGAACCAACCTTTGCTTGTAGATTTAATGACATTATCAGTGCCAGATGTCATCACTATATTACTAGTGTTAATTAATAACACTAGCTAAATAAAACTGTAAAACATACTCTAAATCTGCAGGTGGAGGCTGGCTCAACGTGCGCTGTGTTCGGCCTGGGAGCACTGGGCCTTGCAGCAATTATGGGCTGTCAGGCAGCGGGAGCAGCCAGGATTATTGGAATTGACCTCAACCCTAATAAGTTTAAGATCGCTCGAGAGTTTGGAGCCACAGATGTGGTCAACCCACAGGATCACAGCAAGCCCATCCAGGAGGTTCTGATAGAAATGACAGATGGAGGCGTGGACTACTCCTTTGAGTGTGTGGGCAACGTGACCATCATGGTAAGTGAGCAAATGATCCAGCACTAACCACCACATGGCAGAGCCATTCGCCTTTATCTTTATCAATTGCTCTTGGTGACAGAGGGCAGCTTTGGAGGCCTGTCATAAAGGATGGGGCACTAGCGTCATCATCGGTGTAGCAGCAGCGGGTCAGGAGATCTCGACCAAGCCCTTCCAGCTGGTGACTGGACGCACCTGGAAAGGCACTGCTTTTGGAGGTGCTGCTTTAAGACTTGTTTGAAAATGTGCTGGAAGAAGGGTCATTTGAGGGTTAGGGTTAGCATGCAGAGGGTCAGGGTTAGGGTTAGCATGTAGAGGGTGAGGGTTAGCATGTAGAGGGTGAGGGTTAGGGTTAGCATGCAGAGGGTGAGGGTTAGGGTTAGCATGCAGAGGGTGAGGGTTAGGGTTAGCATGCAGAGGGTGAGGGTTAGGGTTAGCATGTAGAGGGTGAGGGTTAGCATGTAGAGGGTGAGGGTTAGGGTTAGCATGGAGAGGGTGAGGGTTAGGGTTAGCATGTAGAGGGTGAGGGTTAGCATGTAGAGGGTAAGGGTTAGGGTTAGCATGTAGAGGGTGAGGGTTAGCATACAGAGGGTGAGGGTTAGCATGCAGAGGGTGAGGGTTAAGGTTAGCATGCAGAGGGTTAGGGTTAGCATGCAGAGGGTGAGGGTTTGGGTTAGCATGTAGAGGGTGAGGGTTAGCATGCAGAGGGTGAGGGTTAGGGTTAGCATGCAGAGGGTAAGGGTTAGCATGTAGAGGGTGAGGGTTAGGGTTAGCATGCAGAGGGTTAGGGTTAGGTTTAGCATGCAGAGGGTGAGGGTTAGGGTTAGCATGCAGAGGGTTAGGGTTAGCATGCAGAGGGTGAGGGTTAGGGTTAGCATGCAGAGGGTAAGGGTTAGGGTTAGCATGTAGAGGGTGAGGGTTAGGGTTAGCATGCAGAGGGTTAGGGTTAGGTTTAGCATGCAGAGGGTGAGGGTTAGGGTTAGCATGCAGAGGGTGAGGGTTAGGGTTAGCATGCAGAGGGTTAGGGTTAGGTTTAGCATGCAGAGGGTGAGGGTTAGGGTTAGCATGCAGAGGGTGAGGGTTAAGGTTAGGGAGGTTAGGGTTAGGGAGGTTAGCAGGAGGCTTAATAAACTTGAAGGGTTAGGGTTAGGGAAGGTAGGACTTGAAAGGCACCTTCTGCCATTATGGGTAACACTAGATCAAACTGAGAACCCCTCAAATTATTAATTTCCTCATTTTTGAAATTCATTTTAGCAATTAATTTCTTGAATCAAATGTTGATTCTATTTTAAATATTTATTTTCCTCTCAGGATACAGGGGTGTTGAAGGTGTGCCCAAACTCGTGGAGGACTACATGAATAAGAAGCTCAAAGTGGATGAATTTGTGACGCACACTCTGCCTTTTGAGAAGATGGCAGAAGGATTTGATCTAATGCATGCTGGGAAATGGTAAGTGTTTAATATTGCCATATTGGTCAATTAGTTCTGCTTCAAGTATCGCTGCTGCCCTCTGCTGAGGACAAGGCTGAGCTGGTTTCTATCGAGTCTGTCACATCTAATCAGATAATCTGGTCTCTTCATATTTCAGCATTCGTGTTGTCCTGCAGTTCTAGAAAAAATGACTTGAGTCCAGATTTACTCAGCTGATATTAATAAATGATCTTTCAATTCCTCGATGGAGTGTGTTTCATTCAATCAATGGGCATTTAGACCCCCCTTTAGACCCCCCCTTGCGCACTGCATGCAGGAAAATCCAAAGTGCTGCATGTTCAGATGATCATTAGATTTTTTTTTTCATTGCTCAAAAACAAGTCTAGAAAGGTTAAAGCTCAAGGTCATCTTTAAAGGTGGGAACACAACACTGTCACTCAAACAAAGCTACAGAAGAGTCGTTTATTCCTTCACTGGGACGACTGGCGGCATCGGTCTCATTAGCACTGATGGAAATGGAGGAACTGGGATGAGGGAACACGTCGCTTAAAATAAGGCTCCATTTGCTGCATCTCCAGTCGAACAACAGACTTTTGGCACCCTGAATTCAATACTGTTTTACAGACATTCCACTTCTCCCTTCCTTCACACAACTGCAACTCATTAGGAAACCAGGAGTATGGAATCAAATTATGGGATAATAATTTCATCTGTGTTTATTAAAACACTGACGCCGGACACAAATCACCCGTCTCAACAAAGTCCTTCGACTCCGACCGATGTCCATCAAGAGTTGTGCTGCTCCATAAACAGCAAACATTTGACGGGACCATTTTCTACAGATTAACAGTAATTTGAGGCAAATTTGAAGCAAGGCTCTTCGTTAAGACAATTCTTTACCGTTTGCTAATATACGGCCTTCATTAGTTCCACTCCTTTTTGAAGAACTTTTATCAGACATGGACAGCAGATGAAATGGTGGCGGACTTGTCCTGGTGTCCACCGTCCAGACACCAACTCAGCAGCCGGTCTGGAGCGCCGAGGTGAAAGCAGGAACAACCTTCAGCTCATTCTCCTCAACAAAAGCTAAGAAATCTTTTCACATCTTCTTCAGTGAAGTGAATGACGAGTGTAATAAGACACATTCAGGTACTTTCATTGGAACTGACGAACCAGTTTTTAACTAAGATGGACGAGAGCCAGAGTGACACTGAGCTCCGGGGGTGACGGCTCCTGTTTTAGAGTGAGAGTGGGGGGGGGGGGGGCAGATGTGCTGGGGGTCTGTACGGAAAAGTCTGCTCCATGTGGAGTTCTACATTTGGCTCAGGAAATGAGCACGGCCGTTGTCCTCCAGGCGGCGGGTCAGGATTTCGCAGCCAGTCTCCGTGACCAGTAGAGTGTGTTCGAACTGGGCCGAGCGCTTCCCGTCCCTGGTCACCGCCGTCCAGCCGTCGGGCCACGTCTCATCCTGCCAGCCGCCTGCAACAGTACAGCCAACGGATCAAATAACCACATGACCTCAATGATGGCGGCACCGCTGCTGCTGCCCTTTACCTTCACATATCATTGGCTCGATGGTGAACACGTGACCGGGCTTCATGACTCCAACGGCTTTGTTTTCTGAGAGATAAATGGCACAGACGTCAGTTTGGAGGGTTAGGGTTAGTTAGGGTTAGGGTTAGAGAGGGTTAGGGTTAGAGAGGGTTAGGGTTAGAGAGGGTTAGGGTTAGCTGGGTTAGGGTTAGCTGAGTTAGGGTTAGAGAGGGTTAGGGTTAGCTGGGTTAGGGTGAGCTGGGTTAGGGTTAGAGAGGGTTAGGGTTAGGTGGGTGAGCTGGGTTAGGGTTAGAGAGGGTTAGGGTTAGGTGGGTTAGCTGGGTTAGGGTTAGAGAGGGTTAGCTGGGTTAGGGTTAGAGAGGGTTAGGGTTAGGTGGGTTAGGGTTAGAGAGGGTTAGCTGGGTTAGGGTTAGAGAGGGTTGGGGTTAGAGAGGGTTAGCTGGGTTAGAGAGGGTTGGGGTTAGAGAGGGTTAGCTGGGTTAGAGAGGGTTAGGGTTAGCTGGGTTAGAGAGGGTTAGGGTTAGCTGGGTTAGGGTTAGCTGGGTTAGGGTTAGAGAGGGTTAGGGTTAGCTGGGTTAGGGTTAGCTGGGTTAGGGTTAGAGAGGGTTAGGGTTAGCTGGGTTAGGGTTAGAGAGGGTTAGGGTTAGCTGGGTTAGGGTTAGAGAGGGTTAGCTGGGTTAGGGTTAGATGGGTTAGGGTTAGAGAGGGTTAGGGTTAGCTGGGTTATGGTTAGCTGGGTTAGGGTTAGAGAGGGTTAGGGTTAGCTGGGTTAGGGTTAGCTGGGTTAGGGTTAGAGAGGGTTAGGGTTAGCTGGGTTAGGGTTTGCTGGTAAATGGCTGGTAAACCTCAACTCACTGGCATAATGGGGGACATTCGGAGCTGTGTGGAAGAGCCGGTGGATGCCGTGGCCGCAGTAGCTCCGCACAACAGAGAAGCTGCTGGCCTGGGCATGCTTCTGGATGATGTTTCCTAATTCTCTGTAACGAACACCGGGCTTGACTGTTGAAGAGATGGTAATGAAGAGAGTCAAGAGGGCAAGATTGAATGATCTCTGCATTGAGTTCATGCTACTTTTAATCCAGGTTAGGTCCAAAACATCAGAATGCTGAGCAACAGAGGGTCTAATGCATCAAAACCTGTTTACATGTCCGACACATCTGAAATTTTGATAACTTATTTTAAAAGAGTGAAAATAAACCATTCAACCATTCTTAACCTGTCTAATGGCAGCGCCATCTGGTGGACAAAACACATGACAGCAGCTTAGTTTCCAAAAGAAATCGAGCACATCTCTGGAGTGACAATTACCTGTTTTCTCACACAGCAGCCATACGGAGTAAAAGTACCGTGGTGATCATTGTACAGGGAACATCTCTGACATTCCTACCAGAGTCGATGGCTTGCATGAGGCATTCGTATGTTGTCTGAACCAGCTTCTTTGCTTCTTCATCCACATCTCCAACAAAGAACGTTTCATTGAGGTCTCCATGGAAGCCATTGTGGTAGACCGTGATGTCAACTGCGTGAACAATGAAAGCGCTGATGTAACGTGTCACATTGACTCTGAACACAGGTCTGGATGATGATTAGAGAGTTTATTTTTCCACGTTGGCCCAGTCATCAGGCTTCGTCAAATTTGACTAAAAACTGGGAAGTGTACCATTGAGGATGTCTCCCTCCTGCAGGAGTCTTCTGTCTGGGATTCCGTGGCAGATGACCTCATTGACCGATGTACAGCACGATTTGGGAAAGTTATAATAGTTGAGGGGGGAGGGGTAACAGTTCCTCGCTGTACAGGCCTGAAAATGCAAGGCATGCTGGGTAAAGACACATTATTGACTCCTTCATAGTGAAGACGTGTCGGTCACAGTATGTCAGATCAGTATGCCTGTGATATTTTAGACAAGCTAACCGCAGTTGGACTGTCTGACAGCAGGGGGCGCTGAAACACCTCAGTTGTCAATAGCATCTTAATAAGTCTGTCATGGTTGGTTGGTTTTGCACTGCAGGAGATTCCACTGACATTCATGTGACTAACTCAAAGAAAATAGTGATTGCAAAAGGATAAATACCAGATGAACAGCGTGGTCAATCTCCTCTGTCGTGGTACCCGGCTTCACCATCATGGCTGCGATATCCAGAACCTCTCGAGCCAACTGCAAACCACATCAGAATCAACACAGAGGCTGCAAAGTCTTCACCAGCTCAAGGAATCCTCACCTTGCAAACGACCCTCATTCCTTCGATGTCGTCGGCAGACAGGGTCTTGATCTGTGACGTCCCCTTTAGGAACTGCTCGGACTCGGATATCCCTGAGGGAAGGACAGATCATCTTAGACCTGGATACCCACCGCTACTCCAAACACAGCAGCAGCTGACTGGACTGCTGAATGTGCTCTTCAAAGAAATGAATTTTGATTAGGTGACACTGAACCAGCTGGCAGGGAGGAAGCGGGAGGTGTCGCGACCTGTACTGGAGACATTTCTGATGAGAAATATAACACAAGCTAATCTTGGCTTTGTTACAGCGTCTCAACACGTTTCATTGCCTGGCTTCGCTTGTGCTTTAAAAGACACACGTGGGATCTGTCTTTGACGGTAGATTCCGTCTCACCCTAACCCTCCAGCAGAAGCAGCCAGCCATGCTGTTAGCAGCAGCTTCTGGGGTGGCCGCTGAGCTGACGCTGCTAATGCTAACAGTGCTGGTGAAGATGTATGACGTAGGATGAAACCAAGATAAAGTAGCTAAGCACAGGGGTTTAGAACTAGTTTTGCCAAAGGTTTTTTATTTTTTATTTAGTAACATAACAGGAGCACGCCACGAACCTGAGCAGTTGCCTAGCAACACAGACTTTCCAAAGGGCTGTATGAAACCTGTGTGGAACCATCATTTTCACTTTTACTCTGATGGTGCTGCTTAAAAAAACCCAGCGTATGAAAAAATTTACTGCAGAGCATTAGACTTGTGATCTGAAACAAGCAGCTGTGTGACCATAAAACATGAACCTGGAACAAATGCATCTGGGCCCCTAAAGAGACAGTAACCATGACGACACGGGGATAGATCTATGCACTCAGATGACTTGGATAGTGAGGTTGCCATGGCTGCACAATAAAAGACTAGCCCAGAGAAACAGACATAAACCAGCTTACTATTGTAGGCAAGCCTAACCCTAACCCTCTAACCCTAACCCAACCCTCTAACCTTAACCCCTAACCAACCCTAACCCTAACCCACTAACCCCTAACCCTCTAACCCTAACCAGCTTACTATTGTAGGCAAGCCTAACCCTAACCCTCTAACCCTAACCCAACCCTCTAACCTTAACCCCTAACCAACCCTAACTCTCTAACCCTAACCCTCTAACCCTAACCCAACCCTCTAACCTTAACCCCTAACCAACCCTAACTCTCTAACCCAGTGCTTCTCAATTATTTTCTGTTACGCCCCCCCTAGGAAGAAGAAAACATTTTTCGCCCCCCCCCCCCCCCGCCGTGACTATAATTAGTATCATTTGTCTATGAAATTGTTATAAGTACACCCCTGCATAACATTGTATCCTTATTAATATTAAAGAAAACAAAAAAAGAAAGAAATATAGACCAAAGCGGGATGATTGTTGCCAATATTTGGCACGTTTTTGCCGAAAAAACTCAAGCGGCTGATCAGCGTGACTGGGGTGTAATGTCTTTAAGTGAGGGTTAGGGTTAACCAGGGTTAGGGTTAACCAGGGTTAGGGTTATCAGCGTGACTGGGGTGTAATGTCTTTAAGTGAGGGTTAGGGTTAACCAGGGTTAGGGTTATCAGCGTGACTGGGGTGTAATGTCTTTAAGTGAGGGTTAGGGTTAACCAGGGTTAGGGTTAACCAGGGTTAGGGTTATCAGCGTGACTGGGGTGTAATGTCTTTAAGTGAGGGTTAGGGTTAACCACGGTTAGGGTTATCAGCGTGACTGGGGTGTAATGTCTTTAAGTGAGGGTTAGGGTTAACCAGGGTTAGGGTTAACCAGGGTTAGGGTTAACCAGGGTTAGGGTTATCAGCGTGCCTGGGGTGTAATGTCTTTAAGTGAGGCCTTCATTTATTTGGCTTCATGCTGTCCTGCCAACATTTTTAGACAGTAAACACACCGGTCTTTCCTCGTCTACCACCGTAGTCGCAGTGAAGCCAAGCGCTATAAATGCTTCGTCATATTTCCTCGTCTTAGCTTTCGGGAGACTTTCGTATGTCTCATTATCTCCGTCTCTCTCCGCCTTTCTTTTCATCACTGTTAAGTATTTTTTCATGCTGTCTCTTGGTGGTTTGTTCACTGCACTTCCTATCTCTTGCTCTGTGGTGTGTGCGCGCGGGATGTGCAATTACGGTACACTTTATTCTAGTACGGAAACCAAAAACAAAAAACATGTTCTCCGGGGTCACACGCGCCCCCCTGGCATCGCAACCCTAACCCTAACCCTAGCCCCACTATTTGAGAAGCACTGCTCTAACCCTAACCCACTAACCCTAAACCTAACCCTCTAACCCTAACCACTAACTCTAACCCTAACCACTAACCCTAACTCTCTAACCATAAACCCAAACCTTAATCAATAAAGCTGGTAACTCTGGTAACAACTGTGGATGTAAATTCAACCACACCAATTTTGACTGATCACCATATTGGAGTCATCTGGAGGATTGTTGCCATGACGGCCATTAGTCCAGTTGGATGTTAGTAGGCTAAACATCTGACTGGTTAGTCTCCTGATGTGATACAGGACAGAAGTGGTAGAACAAGACAGAGACGGAGGGGGGGGGGGGGACAAGGGAGAGGGAGGGAGGGAGAGAGAGGGAGGGAGGGAGGGAGGGAGAGAGAGAGGGAGGGAAGGGAGGGAGAGAGAGAGAAGGAGAGAGGGAGTTCCCTCTGGTTACCTTGTCCCTAGCTTAGCTTGCTAGCCAGCCATGTCCCAGACAGGAGTTCCCTCTGGTTACCTTGTCCCTAGCTTAGCTTGCTAGCTAGCCAGCCTGATAATGTCTTCTTCCCTTTCTACCCAAAGATGCTCAGTTTCCAATAGGCTGGTTTACGTTCTTTTTCTGGGTCAGCGTTGCTATTCAGGAGGAGCCGTGTGTGTTTGGCTCATCAGCCCTTATGCTAAAATGCTAAATTGATCACACGGGTACCTCTGGGATGATCAGCATAGTCGGGTCTCTGGATGTCGCTGGGCACAGGCCTCATTGGAGTCTACAAGAAGGTGAAGAATTAAATGATTCAATTCAAGCTGGTAATAAAAGAGGGATTTACGAGGACATACCAACGGGTAGTGAGGACGTAATCTTCCCGTGTAGCGGTAGCCTGGCCACGGATCGGTGGTCATGTCCCGCTCCAGACAGTTCTTAGACTCATTCTGGTTCTTTTCTTCCTCTGACAAAACACAGAAACAGTCCTGACACCACCGGACCCATTCACAATCATCCCAACGTGCTCCTCGGAGGTTCCAGCCAGACTCCCGTCCCCACGGAGCCTCCGTGAAGGTGATACCTACTTGCTTTTTTGTGTAGCAACTTGTGAGATGCCCAGCTTCCTTTGAAACATTCCTGAAAATGGAAACAAAGATGCTCAAACATTCTGGCCCTGATTTGGCTCGATAAAATACAGAAGAACAAACTCTTCACAAATGAAAGGGACTGAATGAGTGTTGCACAAATACACCCAACCAAGAAATGTACAAAAGAGCTGACAGTTGGTGACAGTCGGTGGGAGTCGGCGAGAGTCGGTGCTGAACACCGGCGAATCAGCTGGAAATCAGTTTTAAAGCGACACATTTTTGATTAAAGTCGGATCGACGTCCCATAATTAAACATCATGACACCAAGGTGAGCCTTGCCTTCATTATCTCAGTAATACTTTACTTTTAAATTTCAGGACGTCGCATTAGAAAGCACTTTCTACACACAGACTTTGCTGTTATTAGGGAACTTGGTACTAAAACCTTTACTTCTTACGGTTGCATCACAAGCTAACCACGCAACAGTTAGCTAGCCGGGTTTGCTCGGCCTGCTCGTCACAAACATCCATGTTTGCAGACACGGCTTCAATGATTCGTGCACGTTTGTAGAACATTCCAGGGCGAGGAAGCATCTGTTGCCGCAGAGCGAATGTATTATTAGAGCTTTACCAAACTCGCCCAGCTAGCATGGCAGCTAGCATGACAGCTAGCAGCTCAGCGATGACAGGGCCCCAACTGGGGGCTCGAGCGACCTTTAAGGCGGCTACTGTGCAAAAAACCAGCGGTACCTGAGAACAGAAGTAGGAGCCTTGGATGCCCAGCTTGATACACGTGGGACACTGCAGTTTGGCGTCCCTGCTGCAGCCTTCTGTCTCACACTCCCGTCGAGCTTCGGTGCTCGCCATGCCGCCGTCGGGAGGGTGCTTGCCGGCCAGTGACGCCACACGGCGCATGTGCACCGCGGGCCCGTCACATTGCGCAGTTCGGTCCAATGAACAGAAACTTTTCTTGCTTCCACAGATTTGTAAGATGGCGACCGCCGAACCGGTGAGTACTTGTATATTCAAACTTTTTCACTGTTTCTGTAATCACAGGCCGACCATCCGCAATGACTGGAGGCACCAGTCACCGATATAATATTCACATTTTCAGCTTTCACTAGTTTTAAGTTTGCCTTCTTTTGCCGCGGCTTACGCGTGTCAGAGGAATGTTGGTGAATGGAGAACTAAGTTCCAGGCTGACACCATGACCAACCGGAATGCCGTTAACCTTTGCGGGGACAGTCGCTCCAAGTCCTCCTACAAAAGTTCCCAAAGGTTGATTCATCGTAGTTTGTAATCCAACGTGCCCATCTTGATGCCATTTATTATGCATCGCTATTGTTGTTATCTTATCTATACGTTTGGCGAGTAAAACAGCCCGTTAAAAACAAAAGCATATCTAATTTGTCATGATTCATATTGCTCCCTGCTGACCTTTAATGTTAGCCGGTTGCTTGCTAACGCTTGTGAAGCGGCTTGACTGTTCACAAGAATCACTGTAAAAATACATGCTGGATTCAGGGGATTGCTTTGTTTGTTTGTTTGTTAGCATTGTGGAACTTAGAACCGGTTGTTTGTTCTGACTGGATAGAGATGTAGTTGATAAATAGCTTCAGAACAAATGCAGCCACGCGTGACTACAAATGAGTAAAAGTTAGTCTCAACAGCCAATCGCGTTAGCTAATGATAGCAGTTTAGTCAGCTAGCAAATATTAGCTTCACGTCACAAGCAAATATGGTCCAGATGTTCTGTCGTATAACACGGGTACACCACAAAGGAACCTTTTACCTTTGAAGTTCACGCTTTTTTTTATTATTCTACAGTATATTGTTATTTCTTGTGTGAAAAGGAAGTCTGTTTTCTGTCAAACTTTAGGCTTTCACTTTCCCAGTATTGGCACATTCTGTTCTTCGTTCCTCCGTGGGGCTTTTAGACCACAATTAGGAAGCATGTTGCCCCCCTGATAGTGATGTTATTTGTAGGAACCCAGCCCAAATCTCTCCCAACCTGAGGAAGAAGAAACTGGAGAGACTGGCCAAGAGTTGGTGAGACCAGATCCCTACATCAAACACCCTCTCCAAAACAGGTTAGTGGATCCTGCACGATAGAAGGGTTAGGGTTAGTTAGGGTTAGAGGTAAGTTAAACGATCAGGGTGCAGACCAAGCAGTGAAGGATGAGCAGGTGCACATGAGCAGACTGGAATCGTGGAATCCAAATGGTTTGATTCTACCCGTGTGGCAGTTGTGGACGGGTAGTTAAGTGTGACATGGACATTGTCAGGTTAATGGCGGGGATGCCGCTAGTGTTGCTGTAATGTAGCCTGGTTGGCCTAACCCTAACCCTTGAGAGGGTGTACAGATTGCTCACTGTCATCGGGGTCACCTGCTGTGCCACCGTCATTTTGACTAGTATGCAGGTAGTAACCCTAACCCTAACCCATCTGTCCTGGTTTTAGCGGGTGGTGCTGGAATGTAACAGCCCCCTGCTTGATTTGCACAACATGAATGATGGCAGACTTGATTCATTTGTGCCTGCCTGCCTTTGTTCACCTCATTTGAAGGCAAATGTCTTCTCTTTCCTCCCAACAGATGGTCTCTGTGGTTCTTCAAGAATGACAAGAGCAAAACATGGCAGGCAAACCTGCGGCTCATCTCTAAATTTGACACCGTTGAAGATTTTTGGGCGTAAGGAGCAATAAATCTGACAAGTCCTAGGAAGCAGCAAACCATTCAGCAGTTTTTTTCCATTCTGTTCATGCGGTGCTTCGTTTATTTTAGCCTCTACAACCACATTCAGTTGTCGAGCAACCTCATGTCGGGCTGCGATTACTCTCTCTTTAAGGTGAGTCCAGAGTTCTTATTCACTCAAAGATAAATCTCTTCTTTTGGGTTGCTGTGAGAGATGAAATCCCAAAGGAAACCGTTTCTCTTGGAGCTTCCTCTGGTCCCGATTCTCTTTTTGTTCTTGGGGATGTGCAGATAAATCAGCTGCTTCAGTGCTAAGCTAACGCAGATAAGCAAAGGTGTCTCAGAAGTAATGTTTCATTCAATTCACGGGTTTTAACCCTTTTTATGAAGCCATTCCCCACATCTGAGATATACTTTACTTAAGTTCACAATCAAAGCGGACCTTAATGACTCACACAAACCCTTCGTTTTGCCTGCTGCGTCACCACGGTAACATACGCTGCTAAAGACATACAGCTTTGTGGGACGAGGTTCTGATTTATTACTTTTCCATTTTGTCACTGTTTGGTTCCAATATTTATTTATTTTTAATTGAGTCATTAAACCACATGGATGATTATTAATATTACCAGGTGCTGTTCAAGCAGTCTTCCCATCATTCCACCTGGATTAGGGTTAGAGTTAGGTTAGGGTTAGAGGGTTAGAGGTTTAGGGAGCAGAGGGGTTAGGGTTAGTGGTTAGAGTTAGGGTTAGGGTTAGGGAGCAGAGGGGTTAGGGTTAGGGGTTAGAGTTGGGTTAGGGTTAGAGGGTTAGGGAGCAGAGGGGTTAGGGGTTAGGTTTAGGGAGCAGAGGGGTTAGGGTTAGGGGTTAGAGTTGGGTTAGGGTTAGAGGGTTAGGGAGCAGAGGGGTTAGGGTTATGGTTAGGGAGCAGAGGGGTTAGTGGTTAGAGTTAGGGTTAGGGAGCAGAGGGGTTAGGGTTAGGTTTAGGGAGCAGAGGGGGTTAGGGGCAGAGGGGTTAGGGAGCAGAGGGGTTAGGGTTAGAGGGTTAGACCTCAGTCATGCTAGTTCGGGTTAGGGGTTAGACCTCAGTCATGGGTCCCTAACCCTAACCCTCATTGAGGTCCCGCTCAGCTGCTTCTGCATTTGTCTTGACCCTTTGCATCCATGTTGTAGGATGAAATTGAGCCGATGTGGGAGGACGAGAGGAACAAGCGCGGCGGACGCTGGCTGATCACACTCAACAAGCAGCAGAGGAGATTCGACCTGGACCGCTTTTGGTTGGAGACTGTAGGTTTGATCACACCTCCTCAGCTCCTGACGTGAACTTTCCTGCTAATCTGAGGGCAGAAGTGTTGAAGTGATGTCAGGTTTTTAACCCTGAAATTCAGAGCATCCTCACAACCCCGAGTCTAAAAGCTCCTGTTATATTCTGTTTATAGGCACTTCTGACTAGTTTTTGTGACACTAAATCAGTTGCAGACATGCTATTGTTCAAATTCTATATTAGGAAATGCTGTTATAGGGTGATTGGCATTTTTCATGTGGAATGTGCAAACTACAAAGCAGACCATGCTAAAAAAGGCTGACGAAGGTTAAACAACTGTGAGAATAGCTTTTGTACACTCGGTGGTGTTATTTTCCAACTAACCCAACCCTAGCTTAACCCTAACCCTTGAATGCAACACTTTGTCATCAAACCATGCAATGCAGGTTAGCAAAAAGACCAAATGGCTTCATATGAGCACAAACACATTAGGAGCCATTAAGCTTTAAAAAAGGCTCGATACCATCCATCTTTCCTTTGGTTGGTTTCCTTTCTGGCTGATGACCAACTGTTTTGCAGCTCCTGTGTTTGGTCGGTGAGGCCTTTGATGACTACAGCGACGATGTGTGTGGAGCCGTGGTCAATGTCCGTGCGAAAGGAGATAAAATAGCCATCTGGACAGCAAACTAC
The DNA here is from genome assembly GCF_901000725.2 of Takifugu rubripes. Classification (NCBI taxonomy): domain Eukaryota; kingdom Metazoa; phylum Chordata; class Actinopteri; order Tetraodontiformes; family Tetraodontidae; genus Takifugu; species Takifugu rubripes. Next base: position 15,517,510 of record NC_042286.1, on the reverse strand, counting down.
GAGAACCGGGACGCTGTGACGCACATCGGGTGAGACGTCTTTCCGTTTGCCGTAAACCCGTAAAGCCCGCTGTGATGCTAACCCTAACCCTTTTCCAGGAGAGTTTACAAGGAACGCCTGGGCCTTCCCATGAAGATGACAATTGGCTACCAGTGTCACGCCGACACGGCCACAAAGAGCGGCTCCACCACCAAGAACAAATATGTGGTTTAAAGCGTGCCAACGTGCCTCTTCCCTTTCCTCGTCTTATTTGTTGCCGGTGCATATTGTTTACTCTGCGGAAAGCAATCTGGAGGACGCAGCGGTCCAGGACTTCATGCCAGGTGTTTCCAGAACCTTCCCGGGACATGAACAGGAAACGAGATCTTCCAAAACACTAACAATCAGAGGTATTAACATTGGAGGAGACATAGAGGGCGACATACTCTAGAAACCTCTTGCTTTTTTTAATTCAGGGAAGCTAAAAGTGCAAACAAAGTGTGTTCCTCCCATTTTCTACAGCGCCGTTTTGCTGAAATCCTAAATAACATTAAACTCTTTTAATTTATTATTGATTTGCCTGCATTTTATTAGATTAGACCTTTGTTTTATGCTTTGCCTTGAGCTGTTGCACGTTATCAAAATTTACAGTATTTCTTGATGCCTATTCATGAGTGTTAATATAATTATTAAAACATTTGTTTTGCAATTATTACGTCTCCCATGGTCACAGTTCTTCCAGCCTGTTAATGGTCCGCAGCCCCCCCACCATCAGCAGCAGTCCGACATTAGATCTCTGAAAACGTCGTTATAAAGAAAGAACGTGAAAAGGGTTAGAGTCAGGGTTACATTGGAAGTGTTAGGGTTAGTAGGGTTAGGGTTACATTGGAAGGGTTAGTAGGGTTAGGGTTACATTGGAGGGGTTAGGGTTAGTAGGGTTAGGGTTACATTGGAAGGGTTAGTAGGGTTAGGGTTACATTGGAAGGGTTAGGGTTAGTAGGGTTAGGGTTACATTGGAAGGGTTAGGGTTGGAGTGGTTAGGGTTAGGGTTACATTGGAGGGGTTAGGGTTAGTAGGGTTAGGGTTACATTGGAGGGGTTAGGGTTAGTAGGGTTAGGGTTACATTGGAAGGGTTAGTAGGGTTAGGGTTACATTGGAGGGGTTAGGGTTAGTAGGGTTAGGGTTACATTGGAGGGGTTAGTAGGGTTAGGGTTACATTGGAAGGGTTAGGGTTAGTAGGGTTAGGGTTACATTGGAGGAGTTAGGGTTAGTAGGGTTAGGGTTACATTGGAAGGGTTAGTAGGGTTGGGTTAGGGTTAGTAGGGTTAGGCTTACATTGGAGGGGTGAGGGTTAGTAGGGTTACATTAGAAGGGTTAGGGTTACATTGGAAGGGTTAGGGCTAATTAACAGGGTTAGGGTTACATTGGAAGGGTTAGGGTTACATTGGAGGGGTTAGGGTTAGTAGGGTTGGGTTAGGGTTAGTAGGGTTAGTAGGGTTGGGTTAGGGTTAGGGTTACATTGGAGGGGTTAGGGTTAGTAGGGTTGGGTTAGGGTTACATTGGAAGGGTTAGTAGGGTTAGGGTTAGGGTTACATTGGAGGGGTTAGGGTTAGTAGGGTTGGGTTAGTAGGGTTAGGGTTGGTTGGGTTAGGGTTACATTGGAGGGGTTAGGGTTAGTAGGGTTAGGATTACATTGGAAGGTTAGGGTTAGTAGGTTAGGATTACATTGGAAGGGTTAGTAGGGTTGGGTTAGGGTTAGTAGGGTTAGGGTTACATTGGAGGGGTTAGTAGGGTTAGGGTTACATTGGAAGGGTTAGTAGGGTTAGGGTTACATTGGAGGGGTTAGGGTTAGTAGGGTTAGGATTACATTGGAAGGTGAGCATTCTGGGTTGGTTGGCACCTTTGGAGAATGGGAATCCAGCACATCAAACGGCAGCACTTTTCCGAGGGAAGGGCTTCCACAGCAACATGTGGGAACTGACCCGGCCAAGCATGATGCCGATGTGGCGTCATGGCGACTGGGGTGTGGCCTGTGGTAGTGACCTTTAAAGGCCAGATCATCCATCATGTAAATCCGCAGCTAATTGATAAGTAAAATGCTAATTTATCCAATTCATCAGAGTTGGCCTCCCAGGTCATATGGCCGCCATGTGAGGTGTATTTTGATAATTGGTCAACTTTCAATACATTTGCCATATTTTTTCTTCCTCACTTGGCTCATCTGCCAACAAAATTCATTGAATTAGTTGTTCCTGAATGAAATCTGAACCTGGTAACTTCTTAATGAAATCTTATTGCTGCTGTCCGGTGTCGATGCTGTAGAATGCCAGACTTTGCTTCTGCCCACATTCAAGCACTTATCCAGTTTTAATGTTTCCTGTTATAAATAAAAAGACACCAAACTTCCCATTTTGTCCTGACAGGTCACCACAAGGCCACCGACACACTCACTTTATTAAGAGGGTGAGGAGAGGAGAGGAGAGGAGAGGGAGAGGAGAGGAGAGGAGAGGAGAGGAGAGGAGAGGAGAGGAAGGAGGAGGAGAGGAGAGGGAGGAGAGGAGGGGGGGAGAGGAGAGGAGAGGAGAGGAGGGGGAGAGGAGAGGAGAGGAGAGGAGAGGAGAGGAGAGGAGAGGAGAGGAGAGGAGAGGAGAGGAGAGGAGAGGAGAGGAGAGGAGGGGGAGGGGAGGGGAGAGGAGAGAGGCATAGTCATCCATCCATCCTCTTTCTGAATCCGAATCAGGGTCCCTGGAGCTGTGTGAGTCCATCCCAGCAGACCCTAGCAAGCCCCCAGTCCACCCATAGGGTCTGTTTAGGACTGCAGCAGGTCATGGAAGCACTGGAAGGAAACCCAGAGCTGAAATTAAACTTGAAACCTTCTTAGTTGGGGTTAGGCTATAGGGTTAGAAAATGTGCTAACCCTGAAGATGACATTGCCATTAATCAATCCTGTTGCTTGTGATGTACTTCATGGTTAACCTTATAATAAAGAGGGTAATTAGTTGTGGATTAGTAGAGACGGCAATCTAGACTATTCTCATATCTTGTTCCCTGATGTTGGAACAGCCTCCCGTCTGCTGTCAGAGCAGGGGCAACCCTCTCTTCCTTAGGGTTAGGGTTAAAAGCTCGTGAAGACACAGATCTTCTAACCCTAACCTTAACCTACCTGTTTCCAAGTGTAACTAACAACAACCAGAGCAGAGCTGGTTAAAATCCACCTAGGCGTGAGGGTCTGTCTTTTGTGTTATCATGTGTGTTATAGTAAAAGGCTTCAAATTATGTAGGCTGTATGGTGGAACGTGGGATTGACGGGCAGATTGGCGTTACCTCTGTGGTGATGCGGTTGGTGTCCTGGACTGTTGTAGTGAAGAAAGAGCTGAGTTGAGAGGGAAAGCTTCTCATTTACTGGTCAATGCTCCCTCTCACCAATGGTCATGAACCCTGGGCAATGACTGAAAGGACAAAAGGATGGAAGTTTCCTCCGCAGGGCGCTCCCTCAGGGACATAAGATGAGGAACTGAGGAGCTCGGGAGGAGCTCGCAGTAGAGCTACTTCACATCAAGATCCGTTTGACTGGAGCTGCTTACAAATCGGACCGAAAGAAATTGGCAAATTGGGTAATGAGGGAATAATGCTGGAAAAGTATCCACATTACAAATCAAAGACATGGATGGTGTATTTAGTAGGACGTGTGTTCCCAGCAGCTATAATTAGGACATTGTTGACGTAATGTACCCCTACAGGCTCAGGGGTCTAAAACAGACCATCCAAACCTTTTGAAGCTCATTTCTGTCACCCTGCCATTCTTTGTATGGCTGATAGTTTCCCCAGGCCGAGTTGAACTCATTTCTATACCATTAATATAAAAATCAATAATCAGAATTGATTAACCCAGATGAAATGAGCCAGAATTCAGTTCATATTTTAAGATGCTTATTAAAGTGATCAAACAAGGTGTAAAGCGACCGATCCAAACTCCCAGCACCCATCTGCTGCACGTGTCCTGGTTTTAACCAGGAAAATCATTTAAAAGGAATTTTTTAGGAAGTGCTATCTTACTCCTGAAGTGACTGAAAAATGTAAGACATTTCTTCCAACTTTTCTCTTCTACCTCTAATTTTATTGTCGACCATTTTATCAGAAATCATAAGTCAACACTTGAAAAAGTTACCCCACTCTAATTAGAAAGATCCACTCAAAACCAAACGCTAACCCTGGAAAGATGAAACAATCATCAAACAGATGAAGAGAAAATGTCACATTGCAGAACAGGAATGGAGGAAAAGTAGCTAAATTATTCATCACCAAGTTTTCACTGACCAGTTAATCACCTACAGTGAGGCAGGTCAACCCCAAGATACGACTGCCAACCACTGACCGCCTTGTCAACCCTGTTTTTGAGGAGGTCAGTAACTTATCATGGAGTGAGGATGTAGAACTTGTCCCCTCCTGTTGGGAAATGCGAAAACGTCTTGTTCTAGTTAATGTTGAAATCCTTGGTGGAGATGTTTCATAACTAAAACCCTCAACCTGCTTCTGAGATACCATGAGGAGGGTGAGGGTTTATTGACCACTGTACATTGTTCCCTTCCATGGGTGTGGGGAGCAGGACCTGTGGGTGAGTAATGGAGACTCCCCAGCAGTGACCAGTTGACCACATGGCTTTCTTTGTCTTAAAGACAAAGGAAAGGGTTAGGGTAACCCCAAATGTCCCACAGTCCATCAGGTGTGACAACCTGATAAAACAGTCGTTTCCATACATATCGAACTGTTCATGTTCCATTTCAGGTAATATTCAATAAGAACCTGGACTAGGACATTTGCTTCATTTAAAGGACAGCCGACACACACGGATCGGGTCCACAGCACAAAAGAAGCGCATCTGCAAATTTGGAACAAAAGTGATGCGGAGGTATCCATGGTTACCAGCAACCCAAGGCAGGAGTGCAACAAGTAACCCGGTATAAAGATATCCTCTCTGTCCGTAACCTTTCTTTTGTTCTCCTCTCCTTTCTCGCTGTCTAACCTTTAATAGTTATTCAGAAAAGTAGGTTTGTGTCCCTTTTAACTGGCTTCATTGCAGCCGTCAGCAGATAGAAGCTGCAGTAAATTAGCTACATCCACCACTGACAGTCGAGGTCGCTGGTGGGCTGGAGAAGCCAATACTGGACTAATGGGATCTCTTTTCCTGGTTCCAGTCAGCACCTGCTGCAGCTGCATTCTGGGTCAGCTGGAGAGTTTTTAACAACCTCTTTGGGCAGCCTGATAGAAGCGAATTACAGTCATTTAAGGAAAAGAAAGTGCAGAACTCCAGTTTCACTCAATTTATGAATGATTTTTTATTCCAAAAGTGTGAATTTAAGCATTAATATGCTGATGGAATTGTGGGTAACATTGCTACCAAAGTCTACAGCTGGTCTTCCAGAAGCACAAGAGTTTCAGGATGCAGTCGTATTCCTGTCAGTCTGTTCAGAGGTTCCTTCTGGTTTTGCAGGTTTTTACAGGTGCAGTGGGTCCAGGTGGAGTTCTTGGTATTTCTGGCACCCTCCAATGATGCAGACAGAAACAGGTACTTTACCCAAGTCCCATAAAAATAAAGCAAGAATATGAACTTCTCTGCAGGAGAATGAATTCATGCATCTCTATAAATGTCAGAATATTCCCATAAGAATGAAATTTCCTGGGACACTCTTGGGCCTGTGGTCACATCAGTGCAACTTTAGGAATCAGACTTTAGTTCATGTCATTCATTGTAATGAACCATTTTGCCCTTTTTTCTATCTTTCTTTCTTGCTAATTGAAGAACTGACATTTAGAGACGCGCGTCCTGTTAATTAGGGCAGTTGTTTTCTTCGGCTCTCGGCCTGTCACTCTGGTCCACCCGTCACTTTTCTGTCTTAACCAGATGGCTAATGGATGATTCAGCTGATGACCAGTGCCACGAAGAAAAAAATCTCCAAAAAAAGACTGAAAGGATATTTCTACTGATGCAGGTCAGTCAAATAATTGGAGCTTGAAGAAACTGAATCAATAGCATTTCTCATTATTCTGAGGGTTAGGGTTAGGGTTACCACTGGGTTAGGGTTACCACTGGGTTAGGGTTACCACTGGGTTAGGGTTAGGGTTACCACTGGGTTAGGGTTACCACTGGGTTAGGGTTACCACTGGGTTAGGGTTAGGGTTACCACTGGGTTAGGGTTACCACTGGGTTAGGGTTACCACTGGGTTAGGGTTAGGGTCAGGGTTAGGGTTACCACTGGGTTAGGGTTACCACTGGGTTAGGGTTACCACTGGGTTAGGGTTACCACTGGGTTAGGTTAGGGTTACCACTGGGTTAGGGTTAGGGTTACCACTGGGTTAGGGTTACCACTGGGTTAGGGTTAGGGTTACCACTGGGTTAGGGTTACCACTGGGTTAGGGTCAGGGTTACCACTGGGTTAGGGTTACCACTGGGTTAGGGTTACCACTGGTTAGGGTTAGGGTTACCACTGGGTTAGGGTTACCACTGGGTTAGGGTTAGGGTTACCACTGGGTTAGGGTTACCACTGGTTAGGGTTAGGGTTACCACTGGGTTAGGGTTAGGGTTACCACTGGGTTAGGGTTACCACTGGTTAGGGTTAGGGTTACCACTGGGTTAGGGTTAGGGTTACCACTGGGTTAGGGTCAGGGTTAGGGGTTAGGGTTACCACTGGGTTAGGGTTAGGGTTACCACTGGGTTAGGGTTACCATTGGGTTAGGGTCAGGGTTAGGGTTACCACTGGTTAGGGTCACTGGGTTAGGGTTAGGGTTACCACTGGGTTAGGGTCAGGGTTAGCACTAGGTTAGGGTTAGGGTCACCACTGGGTTAGGGTCAGGGTTAGGGGTTAGGGTTACCACTGGGTTAGGGTTACCACTGGGTCAGGGTTAGGGTTACCACTGGGTTAGGGTCAGGGTAAGGGGTTAGGGTTACCACTGGGTTAGGGTCAGGGTTAGGGGTTAGGGTTACCACTGGGTTAGGGTTACCACTGGGGGGTTAGGGTCACCACTGGGTTAGGGTTACCACTGGGTTAGGGTTACCACTGGATAGGGTTACCACTGGTTAGGGTTACCACTGGGTTAGGGTCAGGGTTAGTGGTTAGGGTTACCACTGGGTTAGGGTCACCACTGGGTTAGGGTCAGGGTTAGGGGTTAGGGTTAGGGTTACCACTGGGTTAGGGTTACCACTGGGTTAGGGTCAGGGTTAGGGGTTAGGGTTACCACTGGGTTAGGGTTAGGGTCAGGGTTAGGGTTACCACTGGGTTAGGGTTACCACTGGGTTAGGGTTACCACTGGGTTAGGGTCAGGGTTAGGGGTTAGGGCACAGCTCACACAAACTCTGGATAATTACTTCAGCCTTCTCGCCACGGTGGCGTCAGCTAACCCTCCACAGGGAGCTGAGCCCCCGCCAACTGTTAGGGTTAGGGTTAGGGTTAGGGTTAGGGTTAGAGGGTTAGGGTTAGAGGGTTAGGGTTAGGGTTAGAGGGTTAGGGTTAGAGGGTTAGGGGGTTAGGGTTAGAGGGTTAGGGTTATTGTTAGAGGGTTAGGGTTAGAGGGTTAGGGTTATTCCTTTCACAGTATTTTGTTGCTCCTATTAAATGAACATCCCTTTTTGATATAAAGCTAGCACAAAAGATGTATTTTATATGCAAACTGTACCCAAACTGACTAAATAGCACTGGTGAATGTTTAATTAGATCAGGGTGCATTAATGATGTGAACAGTGGGAAGACCTTTGGTAAAATAATCCAAAATTTGGCCTCAACTGTAGGAACAAAACCTAGAATCTAATCATGATTCAAGTCTCCTAATCTATATAAAGTATAGTAAAGTATATAAAGTAACATGTCTATTTTAGCATTATTTTTGCCCCATCAAAGAATTATATAAACATATATCAGCAATAACAAATGAATATTAATAAATGTTTCCCTGCTGCATGACAATGAAAAGGCCGTCCGTAAAAGAATAGCGTTAGAATTGTTTGGATTAAACCCAGAATCGCCATTCTTTCCGGTCAACATTGCCGCTGTGCTGGATATCTTATTAACGGGGTCCCCGTCTGAGCGCGCCTGTGTCATTCCATTAATGACCTGTTCACGGCTCTGTGGTGGGAATATGCACCCTCCCATGACTGTCCCTGTTCTCATTTACTGCTGCTAAACAGATTTCATTAATCACGTTGGCCACCCAGTCTCTTGTGATTACCAACACTCAACGGGTTTGGCTCCTCTCTCCCCACAAACCAGTAAGAATGGAAGACTGGTGACAGTATTCCGAGCACGTTCCCAGCAAAGTCTTGTGATCCATCCCTCCTTCATCCATGTGTCTATCCTCATCCTTTTACTTAGTATCCATCTATCCATTATCATCTATTAATCATTATGTATCATCCATCCATTCATCCATCATAATCCATAAAATACATAATCCATAGAAAAAACATTTGCTACTGGGTTAGCTACGCTAAAGAGCATGATTTGCCCTACAATGGTTCTAATAACTGTTTTTCATAATTATTGGTATCAATCAGCTATATTAGTTCCCCTGCAGATACTGTAGGTTCCCCGGGTTAGGGTTAGTAGAGTTAGTAGTAGAAGAGGGTTAGGGTTAGTAGGGTTAGTAGTAGAAGATGGTTGGGGTTAGTAGGGTTAGGGTTAGCAGTAGAAGAGGGTTAGGGTTAGTAGTAGAAGAGGGTTAGAGTTAGTAGGGTTAGTAGTAGAAGAGGGTTAGTAGGGTTGGGGTTGGTAGGGTTAGGGTTAGTAGTAGAAGAGGGTTAGGGTTAGTAGGGTTGGGGTTGGTAGGGTTAGGGTTAGTAGTAGAAGAGGGTTAGGGTTAGTAGGGTTGGGGTTGGTAGGGTTAGTAGTAGAAGAGGGTTAGGGTTGTTGGGGTTGGTAGGGTTAGGGTTAGTAGTAGAAGAGGGTTAGGGTTAGTAGGGTTGGTAGGGTTAGGGTTAGTAGTAGAAGAGGGTTAGGGTTAGTAGGGTTAGGGTTGGTAGGGTTAGGGTTAGTAGTAGAAGAGAGTTAGGGTTAGTAGGGTTGGTGGGGTTAGGGTTAGTAGTAGAAGAGGGTTAGGGTTAGTAGTAGAAGAGACTGTTGATCAATAAATCTGTCTTTAGCATGGAAATGTAAAAGTGTGCAGTCTGTAGTCTAACCACCAGATATCAATATATTTTAATACCTTAAATGAATGCTAAACTAACCCAAAACCCACAATTTGCAGCTTTTGAAAAAATATTAAGCTGATTTCCTCCATAAGAATAGCTAAGAAAGGCTCCAAGAAATTGTGTCTTCTTTCTACTGGAACTCCATGAAAAAGGGTGTTTGTCAGTGTCCTTCTGCAACAACGTGATCGGCCCTTTAAAACATTTTAAACAGGGGAACCAGAACAAAGCGTCACTATGGTGGGGTATTTACTGTGGAGTTTGAGCTGTGGACAGACTCGTGTCTGGTCAGAAGATTGACCTCGGGGGTCAAACGGGAGCAGGCTGGGCGGGGCGAACAGGCGTCCGATAGGTGATCTGAGGGTGAGACTGGCAATCAGTTCAGAACTGGAAACAAGAATCATGAAAAACTTGTGTTCAAAGTTTCAGGAGCCAGGCTGCACCACGGGGGTTAACAACAAACTGGCGATGATTGGAAAGTGAACCAGCAGGAGGCAGGTGAGGGTGATTAGCTGGAGATGAGTTCCAGGTGTGTAGATCACCTGACAGGAGAGAACCCGGAAGCAGCCCCGCCCAGCCTGGAAGGAAACAGACATGGGAAAGACAAGACAGAAGGGGAAACACTCGGGAACATGAGCACGGTTGTCCTCACCGTTGCCTTTAGCCAGTGATGTCATGATGATGTGAATGTGTGCTCGAAGGCCTCGCTGATGAGTCCAACTTGGGCGCCTTCTGTGTTCTGCCCCACGACCCCAAGGCTGCAGAGCCCCACCACCACATCTGAGGGGACAGTTGTTGGTCGAGCCTCCTCTACTGGGTTCTTTTTTACTCTTTGGCTTCTCTTTCTTATTCCATTCCTTCTCAGGTCACATGACTTCAGCTCAGCCACAAATGACTTTGGCTTCACCATCTTTAAATCAAAACCCTCCTGTTTCTGTTAGTTTTTAAATTGAGAGGAATGGAAGATTACAGATATTGATAACGGATAATAACATTTTATATGTACTTCTCAAAGTTCAACATTGTGATTTTCTTCAAATATTTAAATTTTCCAGGATGGTAGAGTATTGTGTGACCCCTGACCAAGACTAAGTTGAACCGAGTTCCTGCCCTCCAGCTCCGGTGGAATTCTCCTCCTTTCTGAAAGCTGCTTGTCTCAAATTCAGCTGCTACTTTGACGCTTCTGAGTTGGTTCAGGGGAAAAAAGGAAATTGAAATGTCATGTAATCAGTGTTGTTATCACGGGAAACACTTTTATTATTTTTAATTGTATTATTGTTTTAAATTATTTTATCTCCTGTTTGTAATAAAGATTGTATTAGCTTATATTTATATAGCAGCAAACCCATTACTGCTATATATTTAAAAATCTCTTCTACGCCTTCTGTTTTAGCTGTCAATCACCCTTTACTTTAAATACACGTGGTCTCATTTCATATAAATACACTAAGTCAAAGATGAAAACAAAATCAATGAAGGGATTCATTCCTCTGAGTTATTGTGATTAATTTCTTCCTCCAAACATAACAGTTTTGTGAGGAGCCTGAGAAATTGAATACAAGCGACTGTAATTGGAGCTGCTGTCCAACAGAAATAGTGCAGCAGTGTTTTAGGAGAGGACGCGTGTGGAGCAAATGTCACCAGTAGCAGCAGTAATGGACAATGGACAGCTAGCAAGCAGCTTCCGTCAGTCCAGGTGACGCTTCCTTTTTTCCTCGGCGTAGCTGTCAGGAATGCCAGAACTCCGTCTGCTTCACTTTGGTCTCTGGTTCTGTCTTTCTATTTTGGTCCCACTCTCAGTCCAGAGTGTCAGGGGGTGCAGGAAGGGTGCAGCAATCCAAGACTTGCACTGTGCGGGTGGGGGGGGGGGCTAGAGGAGCGCTCGCTTGCCAGAACCCCATGGAGACATTAGCCTCACAGGTACATGCTAATGAAGACACACACACACACACACACATTTGGAGACACCAGAATTCTCTCTTTTGTTAGAGTTTTCTGCAGAGTTTTCTAACCCTAACCCTAACCCTAACCCACAAAATCATTTTTTTTCTCACTTGTAAAATATGTCCAACGTCTTCATTATGTCAAACATGAGCAGAGGGGATCCATCATGAGTTATGGGGGAGAGTGAAGAAGAGGATATGGGAGGAACAACAACAGCTGAAAGTTGATCTTGGATTAAATATGATACAGAACAGAGAAATGAAGGAGAAACACTTAAAAAGGAAGCAGAGGTAAAGCTAACCAGATCCCACAGGATCTTGTCCCTTTGTTGCACCCTGCTGCTTGCTGGTGATGGACTGATTAAGTTGGAAGGTTTGCCCATCCTAGATGAAGGCAGGAAGAAAAATATGACTTCCTAAATTTTTTTTCAAAATAAGCGACGTGTATATAAATGGGAACAACATTTATCCTTGAGAGATGAGTAGAAACAACCGACATCTAACCCGAGCGAGCCGATTTTCTTCTTGGTCTAGGGTTAGGGTTAGAGGGTTAGAGGGTTAGGGTTAGAGGGTTAGGGGGTTAGGGCTAGAGGGTTAGGGGGTTAGGGTTAGAGGGTTAGAGGGTTAGGGTTAGGGTTAGGGGGTTAGGGTTAGAGGGTTAGGGGGTTAGGGCTAGAGGGTTAGGGTTAGAGGGTTAGGGGGTTAGGGCTAGAGGGTTAGGGTTAGAGGGTTAGGGGGTTAGGGTTAGAGGGTTAGAGGGTTAGGGTTAGGGTTAGAGGGTTAGGGCTAGAGGGTTAGGGTTAGAGGGTTAGGGTTAGAGGGTTAGAGGGTTAGAGGGTTAGGGTTAGAGGGTTAGGGTTAGAGGGTTAGGGGGTTAGGGCTAGAGGGTTAGGGTTAGAGGGTTAGGCTTAGAGGGTTAGGGCTAGAGGGTTAGGGGGTTAGGGTTAGAGGGTTAGGGTTAGGGGGTTAGGGTTAGAGGGTTAGAGGGTTAGGGGGTTAGGGTTAGAGGGTTAGGGTTAGAGGGTTAGGGTTAGAGGGTTAGGGCTAGAGGGTTAGGGCTAGAGGGTTAGGGTTAGGATTAGAGGGTTCAGGTTAGGGTTAGAGGGTTAGGGGGTTATGGTTAGGGGGTTAGGGCTAGAGGGTTAGGGTTAGAGGGTTAGGGCAAGAGGGTTAGGGTTAGGGTTAGAGGGTTAGGGTTAGGGCAAGAGGGTTAGGGTTAGGGCAAGAGGGTTAGAGGGTTAGGGCTTTAGGGTTAGGGGGTTAGCGTTAGGATTCTTACAACCCAGATTATCTTATCTGTATGTTAACATCACCTGCCCTTGTCACGATTTCTTTCATTTCCAATTTGATCGGACAATCGATCAGGGCCGGTTGCATCTGAGCTTTTGAGCTGTTGCTGATGTGACATTTGAATCAGGCTGCATGTGTGCGAGTTACTCATTACGTCATTTCTGTGCGAGAGGATAAGATCTTATGCATCATTGTATTTCAGTGGAGCTTTTAGGTCCCCACTTGTCACATCTTGTATAATGTTAAATATCTTCTTTTTTATTCTCAAAGCTTTTTTGGATCAAGCTGTTTTTTTCAGACTCAAGTCAAAGATGTAACTCAATCAGTACTTTCCAAACAGTACTTTAACCCTAACCCAACCCTAACCCTAACCCAACCCTAACCTAACACTAACCCTAACCCAACCCTAACCCTAACCCTAACCCAACTCTAACCCTAACCCAACTCTAACCCTAACCCTAACCCAACTCTAACTCTAACCCTAACCCAACCCTAACCCAACCCTAACCCTAACCCAACTCTAACCCAACCCTTAACCAACTCTAACCCTAACCCAACTGGAACCCTAACCCTAACCCAACTCTAACCCTAACCCAACTCTAACCCTAACCCAGTGATCTCCTGTGTACCCTACCAAACCTGAGGATCAATCAATTAATTGATGAATAAATGGGCCAAGTTCAAAGGTCAACTGCATTACTGCTGCAACTGATGTGGCACCCTGACACATAAATGTGTTGGACACATGCTATAGTGCACTGAAATATTGTCATCATAAGTGCTAATGAGACACTTGCATAAGGGATATAAGGCGGGCCAGCCAAAGCCAAGCAGGAACAGCCGAGCCCAGTACCCAACCAGAACGGATCCATAATCCCGTCCAGTCCGGGATCTATCAGTCCCCATGCACACACTCATACAAAAGGCTGGAATACAACTCAAATTATGGGCTGGAAAAGCAAGGCAATGATTATATTCATGGATTTCACACAAACATGCACCCCCCCCCCCCCCACACACACATACACGCACCGCCCCCCCCCCCCCCCCACACACACACACACACACTTTGGACAAAGGTGTCAAATTACATCAAAGCCTTTTTAAATCCATGCCTGGGGTTAGTCATCACCATTTAAAATACAAACTAAATTAAGGACTTAATCAATAGCTGGAATTCAACTTAATCCTCAAATAAATTAATTTCTATATTGTGAAAGTGGAAGCAAAAATATCCCATTTTTGATGTTATGAATTGGCTGATTCATTATTTGTCATTAAGAAAATGGCAATGCTCAATGTTCTACCAATAATATCTCCCAGGCATTTTGTGTTCTTGATGTGACAATCATTCTCCTCATGTTTTTATGAAATATTCCATCCTTTCAGGATTTTATGTTGAAAGGCATAAACTAGCTCATCCCTTCTGTGGCTGCTGGCTTGACATCTCTCTCTCTCTCTCTCTCCCTCTCTCCCTTTGTCTCTCTCTCTTCTGCTCTCCTCACTGTCAACCGTCTGGTGCCGATGGTTCATCAAACCTGGGGAGGAGTTGCCTGGTTACCGGGGAGGAAAAAATTAAAAAGTCATAAAGGCATTGCTCCCCCCTTACTCCCTTTAATGAATGCAGTTTTCTATGGAAGGCAGAGTGGAAGGAGATCAACTCCGAGAGACGATCGCGCCCACAGTCACGGCGAGTGTGTGAGTGTGTGTTGGTGGGAGCGTGCACCTTCGGACTGCCCGCTCAGTGATGTAAGGACTGGAGGATTTTGGTGTGTGGAAGAGCAGGTGAAAGGTAAGACTCCTGTGCATTTTAACTCAGCTTTAGCAGTTTTTTCATGGCTGCTATCACAGTCAAACATATTTTACTTGAAGCAAAATTGAAAAGAAACAAAAAGATATTGGTTCCATCAGTGTTGGAAGGATCATGGATGTGAGCGTGTTTGACGAGTGATTCAGGAGCTTTCCCGCTATGCCTGCATGGATGGCTGGCAGGAGGGTTAGTTAGTGAGCAACGCAGGTGTTGATGGGGAGAAAATACCTTCAGTGGGCGAGTTTGGGCAGATGACGACATCCCTCCTCAGCACTGGAGCCAGCTCAGCCATGCTCACATTTGCTTTGGAATTCCTAAAGAGTCTGAGGTGAGACATCACATCAGGGTGAAATGATGACTCTGAAGCAGGTGGATGAACCCCCCCCCCCCCCCACACACACACACACAGACACACAGACACACACACACACACACACACACACACACCATTGCCACCTCTCACACGGCAGAGATGAGATGTGAAGTTGGCCGCCTGTGAGTCAAAGTGGCCCTGCAGCAAAAGAGCAGAGATTCTTTGTCGTTTGTGTGCGGCCCCCTTCCTCATCTGCCCTCAGAGTGGTCCAGGATGGCTAAAAGCCTGCAGGGCTGACAAACAGTGGAGATAAACAGGAGCTTTTCATGCGGATGAAAAGATCCCCCTCACTTTACAGAGCTCTACGCTGAGCTTAAGTATAAAAAGAGACTGAATTATAAATGAGTTTCCCCTCCAGTCTGGAGTCTGTTGTTGAGCTTCTTCGGGCATTAATTGAGCACGACATGGTCGCTATATGTGAGTGAAAATTAAATCTGTACATTGGATCTTTGTAATGGAGAGTGAAATTCAGGGGAGATAGCCTGAAATGTGCCAAGAGGCCAAAATCAGCCGCCATATAAGGAGATCCAAACTGGTTTCTGGGTGAGTTTTGAATGTTGGGAAGGATGAACATCAGCCTGCCACCCTGCTGTCTGTAAGCAAGAGGGATGCTAATGGAGGAGAGAGGATACAGGCGTTACCGCTGCAAGACAGAGAGAGAGAGGAGAGCGTGTGAGGCATTTCCATGGCAACCTGTCAGGGGTGTGTTTGGTCCCTGGAGACAGTGAGCAACAGAGGAGAGAGGTAGACGAGAGGCAAAGAGAAAACTCTCCTCGTTAAATGTGAGGGCGAAGCTAGATAAAAGAAGGCTGAGGGGAAGAAGGAGGAAGTGTCCCCACCCTCAGCCATCACCCTGAATCATGGGCCCACCCCCTATTGTCTAGTTTTCCCTCACTAATGTTACGTTCTTGCCCCCTTTCGGTTCCTTTTCATGTGGAAGCAGCTGGCAGCATGTGTTATTGAGTTTTGTCTCTGGAGGGTTAGCGTGTGTCTGTGTGTGTCTGTGTGTGTATGTCTGTGTGTGTCTGTGTGTGTATGTGTGTGTGGGTGTGTGTGTGTGCGTGCGTGGGTGTGTGTGTGTGTGTCTGTGGGTGTGTGTGTGTGTGTCTGTGTATGTCTGTGTGTGTGTGTATGTGTGTGTGTGTGTGTGTTCGCGTGTGTGGGTGTGTGTGTGTGCGTGCGTGTGTTTGTGTGTGCGTGCGTGTGTGTGTGTATGTCTGTGTGTGTGTGTATGTCTGTGTGCGTGCGCGTGTGTGCGTCTGTGTATGTGTGTGCGTGTGTGTGCGTGGGGGGGGGGTCAAGAGCCACTTGTGCATATTTTCTAATGTGTGCTGCTGTTTTAGTCTAATTTCCCCTTCCAATGGAGCCCTGCAGCCCATGTCTGCTGCTCATGATATCGCCCCCCCCCCAATGAAAAGAAATCCAAGTCCCAATGGAGGATCGTGGCCAGTAACCTGAGAGTTGCAGCCACTCACCTGCTGAAGTATAGCTGACAATGTCTGTGCATGATGGCTGCAGTCAAACATTCCTTTGATTCTTTGTGCGCACACGCATGCACACACACACACACAAATTTCAAATTTCTGCAATAAGAAGTTGCTATCAAAGCTAGAGATGGGTGTTTGTGTTATGTTACGGTGTTATGGGAAGGGGGAGCCAGGTCATCCCGAGACTGGGTACAAAGCCCCAATGACAGATGGACTCAACACAAGGGCAGCTGACCTGAGAGAGAATCATGAAGTCCTGGGGAAACTCAACTACCTCCCTGCCATGGCTAACACACAAAGATTGATGCAGATGCTTGGCTATAAGAGGAAGAGCATGAAGGCGCAAATGACCCCAGAAGGCTAGAGGCAAAAATAATGGCGACATGCAGAGAAGTCAGCCTCCTAACAGAGCTGAGTAGAGGCGTGAATCTAAGGACAGAGCGGCCCAAGAAATATAACTATGAGGAGGCAGCTAGTAAGTATGAGAAGGCAGCTAGTAAGTATGATGAGGCAGCTAGTAAGTATGATGAGGCAGCTTGTAACCATGATGAGGCAGCTTGTAACCATGAGGCGGCAGCTAGTAAGTATGATGAGGCAGCTAGTAAGTATGATGAGGCAGCTTGTAACCATGAGGCGGCAGCTAGTAAGTATGATGAGGCAGCTAGTAACCACGAGGAGGCAGCTAGTAACCACGAGGAGGCAGCTAATAACCACGAGAAGGCAGCTAATAACCACGAGAAGGCAGCTAGTAACCACGAGGAGGCAGCTAGTAACCACGAGGAGGCAGCTCGTAACCATGAGGAGGCAGCTAGTAACCACGAGAAGGCAGCTAGTAACCACGAGGAGGCAGCTAGTAACCACAAGGAGGCAGCTAGTAACCATGAGGAGGCAGCTAGTAACCACAAGGAGGCACCTCGTAACCACGAGGGGGCAGCTAGTAACCACGAGAAGGCAGCTAGTAACCATGTGGAGGCAGCTAGTAACCATGAGGAGGCAGCTCGTAACCACGAGGGGGCAGCTAGTAACCATGAGGAGGCAGCTCGTAACCACGAGGAGGCAGCTAGTAACCACGAGGAGGCAGCTAGTAACCACGAGAAGGCAGCTCGTAACCATGAGGAGGCAGCTAGTAACCACAAGGAGGCACCTCGTAACCACAAGGGGGCAGCTAGTAACCACGAGAAGGCAGCTAGTAACCATGTGGAGGCAGCTAGTAACCATGAGGAGGCAGCTCGTAACCACGAGGAGGCAGCTCGTAACCATGAGGAGGCAGCTCGTAACCACGAGGGGGCAGCTAGTAACCATGAGGAGGCAGCTCGTAACCACGAGGAGGCAGCTCGTAACCATGTGGAGGCAGCTAGTAACCATGAGGGGGCAGCTAGTAACCATGTGGAGGCAGCTAGTAACCATGAGGAGGCAGCTCGTAACCACGAGGAGGCAGCTCGTAACCATGAGGGGGCAGCTAGTAACCATGTGGAGGCAGCTAGTAACCATGAGGAGGCAGCTCGTAACCACGAGGGGGCAGCTAGTAACCATGAGGAGGCAGCTCGTAACCACAAGGAGGCACCTCGTAACCACGAGGGGGCAGCTAGTAACCACGAGAAGGCAGCTAGTAACCATGTGGAGGCAGCTAGTAACCATGAGGAGGCAGCTCGTAACCACGAGGGGGCAGCTAGTAACCACGAGAAGGCAGCTAGTAACCATGTGGAGGCAGCTAGTAACCATGAGGAGGCAGCTCGTAACCACGAGGAGGCAGCTAGTAACCACGAGGAGGCAGCTAGGAACCACGAGAAGGCAGCTCGTAACCATGAGGGGGCAGCTCGTAACCATGAGGAGGCAGCTAGTAATCATGAGGAGGCAGCTAGTAATCATGAGGAGGCAGCTATTAACCATGAGGAGGCAGCTAGGAGGTCAGCCACAGCCAAATACCTGCAGAGGTTAAGACAGGTCCTGAAAGGTCAGCTGGATGGTAAGCACAAGATCCAGGCCCTAAACACCTACGTCCTGCCAGTAATCAGATACCCTGCTGCCATAATACCCTGGCCACTGGAAGAGATACAAGCCACTGACATCAAGACCAGGAAGCTCCTCACCATGCACGAGGGTTTCACCCTAAGTCCAGTGTCCTGAGGCTGTACACGAAGCGAAAGGAAGGGGGCCGAGGACTAGTAATGGTTAGGGTTAGTGTCTGAACTACTGTCCAAGAGGAAACAACAAGCCTTCAAGAGTACATCAAGAAGATGGCCCCCACTGACCCACTGCTGAGTAAATGCCTCAGGCAACAAAAGCCCAGCAAGGAGGAGGAACCTGAGGGGCTATCATGGAAGCATCAGCCCATGCATGGAATGTATCGAGAAAACCTACCAGTGGCTGGCAAAGGCCAGACTGAAAGAGAGCACAGAGGCTCTACTCATGGCTGCACAAGAACAGGCCCTGAGCACCAGAGCAAGAGAGGCCAGGGTCCACCAGACCAGACCAGACCAGACCAGGGTCTACCATACCAGACCAGGGTCTACCATACCAGACAAGACCCCAGGTGCAGACTGTGTGGAGATGCCCCTGAGACAGTCCAGCACATCACAGCAGGGTGCAAGATGCTGGCAGGCAAGGCATACATGGAGCGGCATAACCAGGTGGCTGGCATAGTGGACAGGAACATCTGCACTGAGTATGGGCTGGAGGTCCCAGGGACCAGGTGGGAGACACCCCCGAAAGTGGTGGAGAACAAGCAGGCCAAGATCCTGTGGGACGTCCAGATCCAGACTGACAAGATGGCGGTGACCAACCAGCCTGACATAGTGGTGGTGGATAAACACCAGAAGACAGTGGTGGTGATAGATGTAGCAATCCTGAGTGATAGCAACATCAGGAAGAAGGGAAGTAATGTAGACTTTAGGGTTGCTGCTCCAGGATGTATGAAAAGATTGGAAGAATTATCTAAAACTGCCAGTGGAGTGTTGAGGAATTGATTCAAATAGCTTGAATTAACTGCTGCAAATGTGACATATTCCGGAGGGTCAGGATGATTCACAGGCACATGTGATGCACGTTTCCCCTCACCTGGTGCTGAAATATGTCACAGCTGTGGGCTATCGTGCCCGTGATCGTGCTTGCTTCGCCCCGCGCATCTGTTGTGCATCAGGACACTATTGAGCCCCCTTTTTAGTCCCCGGAGGTACAGCTGCTCCCTGCCAGATCGTTATTCGTGGTCAGATGACTTTCCAGCGGTTTCCTGTTTGCCTGCCTGCCCGATCTCGACCTTGCCTGTCCCCGACTACTCTGTTCTGGTTCGGGTTATTCTATTCTGCTCGCTCCCCGGAGAATCCTGTCTGTTGTCCGTTTCTGACAAAGCCAAACTCTGGTGTTAGGGTTAGGGAGTTAGGGTTAGGGTTAGGGAGTTAAGGTTAGGGAGTTAGGTTAGGGTTAGGGTTGGGTTAGGGAGTTAGGTTAGGAGGTTGGGTTAGGGTTGGGTTAGGTTAGGGTTAGGGAGTTGGGTTAGGGTTAGGGTTAGGGTTGGGTTAGGGAGTTAGGTTAGGGGGTTGGGTTAGGGTTGGGTTAGGTTAGGGTTAGGGAGTTGGGTTAGGGTTAGGGTTAGGGTTGGGTTAGGGAGTTAGGTTAGGGTTAGGGAGTTGGGTTAGGGTTAGGGTTAGGGTTGGGTTAGGGAGTTAGGTTAGGGTTAGGCGAATAACGGTATGAAGTCAAAAGATAAACACGGATCAAGAAAATTGATATAATTATTTCAGTATGACTGAAAACAATTGCAGATGAAAATTATTCATACAAATGACATATTAACTATATATATCAATACATATTATATAATTCAATCACATTTGATGCCTGGTGTCAGTATGATGTAAATGCAGCACTTAACTCCTGGTTTGGTTTTCGGCCCCTACAACACCACTGGTGCCCAACAGCACCAGTATTTTAATGCAGGAAAATGTAATCATGATCTTTGGTGTTGCTTTAATGAATCAGCCTCCTCCTCAGAGCCACAGCAATATGTGTCCAACTGCACAGTTCTTGCTTTATTTCTATTTTTAAAAGATTATAATCTTTTATGTGAACACTTTTTTGTCATGGGGTGAAAGATATCCCTTAAGAACACTTGCAATCAACACATTCATTTTAACAGATGAAATTAAGGTCAGATGTAGTCATGCTGTGATGATGAGGCTGTTAGAATTATTAATTTGCTCCATTTTTTTCTACTCCGACAGCTTTGATTTTTCAGCTGGGGAGTTGAAGTCTTTCACATTATTCCATTCTAATTTTTCCACCTTCAGCCCTCTGCTGACATGCCCACAATTAAGGCAGCAAAGCCACGACTGGATTTATCAGGTTAATATGTGAACAGATGTGATTTGGGGTCGGGTGAGCCAGACGTCAGAGGAGGATCCGATGCCCGTCCACCTCACATCCAGTTGGCAGCACCAGATGAGCCCAAGATTTACTTTAGTTGCAGGAGGGGAAATATTGACGCAGCTTAAATGACAGAGATTTGGCCCCAGGGAGGGAGTGACACATCCCGTCCTTCCCAAAACAACCATCCAGGCTACCAACACTTCAAAATGTAGGCGACAAAAGGAAGTTTTGTGTGATGGGCTAAACAACAAAGAGCACAAGAGGCAATTGTTAAGTCAGCTGGAGCCAGAACCCTGACTCAAA
Organism: Takifugu rubripes; assembly: GCF_901000725.2. Lineage (NCBI taxonomy): Eukaryota > Metazoa > Chordata > Actinopteri > Tetraodontiformes > Tetraodontidae > Takifugu > Takifugu rubripes. Next base: position 15,496,785 of record NC_042286.1, on the reverse strand, counting down.
ATGCAGACACAGACAAACCAGACTGTCCAAAGGTTTGATTTTCAAAAAAGGTAAAGCTGCTATTGATGAGCAATGCACAGGTGAGCTAGGTTGGTCTGAGCAGCAATGAAGTGGAAGAAATGCTTTGGACTGTAAACCTACCCTGACGCCTCTTGTGTGGCAGCTGGCTGTCACACAAAAGAGGTTTAAATAATTACTTTACCATTTACATCATAATTCCATTAGTATTCTCCTGGATCTTCCAGTGCTAGACTACTAGTCAAAGGTTGGGGTTAGCCTGGTAATTCACCTTCTTCACTCTCACTATACGCCCTCCAACATCTCAAGCGTGTGCTGCTCTGGTTTCAGGATCTTTCCTCATGATGTGCACTCCTTTCCCACCGTTTCACACACACATGCACGCACACATGCACATCTCTACCATTAATTATGAACACACCCTGAGATCAGCCTCGAATGCAACGCAGCGCTGCTGCTTTTGTTTAATGCCTTCTAAATGATCTAAAATTTGACCAGCAGAACTACAGACCAATGATGCCCCACCTTTTCTTTTCAAAAGAGATGCTATGCTAACAGTACTGTCTCCTTCATGTGCTGCCGTAACCCTCCCACTTTTACTCAGAACACAGATTTGGGTCACATGACGGTGCGAGGCATTAGCGATGCAGCGAGCTACCGAGTGCTCGGTTGTTACGGGAGACCAGTTTTGAACATGATGACAGGGAAGACGGGTCTGCAGGGCTCGTTACTGAAGTGTGATTAGCATTGCAGATGCCAGTTTCTGTAGGCGTCCGCTCCAACAAACCCAAGGTTCCTCCATCTCTGCTGAATGATTAAATTGGAACAGTTGTGCGTGGGAAATTCTGAAGAGAGCGTTATTATTCTCCAAGGAGAAGAGTTTTTGAGTGCAGGTGTGTGTAGAAGCTGTCTGTCTCTCCAGCATGGTATGGTGAGACACTTTTTCAAATATTATTTAATACTGCATTCTAAAAACTGGACAGATGCTACTGATGTCTCCACTATATGTGGGAATCAGCAGGCTTTAGTATTGTAGTGACGTTCCTCACCGGACAGGAACTCACTGGAAATGAAACCGGACACTTGCGTAAAGCTGAAATTTGAATCTTAAACACGTGAGTTAAAGGTACTTCGTTACTTAGGTCATTGAGGGGGTTTCTGCGCTCATCTCAAATGGTGTTGAGTTCTAAAAACCGATGGAGAGTCGCAGGTAATTAACCTGTGATGAGGTAATCACCTCTGGGCCATCGGGCGAGCCATTGACCCGTCCTGTCACCGTGCGAGCTGTTGGAGTCACAAGGTCGGACTCATGAGTGGGTCGGTTCACCTCGCTGCCATCCTGCACAGTGGAGCCCGTCAGGGTTGTAATTACACCGAATTACTGTGACCAAAAACAGAAACTGCTGCTTTTATTAAAGTTATCGAGCATCTGCACTGCTGATAAGATCACTCCATAAATGCTGACAGGGTGGGGGCTCTAAATCTGAGCGTGGAAGTCAAAGTTTTCATACGGTCGGCCTTCAAATAGTGAAACAATTTGTCCTCACTTTGTCCTCAAAGGACCACTTTAGTTAATAGTTAACATGTAGTTAACATGTAGTTAGTTTTTAGTGTGAAGCAGCAGGTTGCTCAGTCTCTCAGCATCTTTTCTAAGGTGAAAACCTGGAAGTTCCCTTCCTTTTCCAGAGGTAACCTTACGATGCTCCAGGATCAGGAGGCAGATAGAAACTACATAATGGTGACGAGAACATGGTGGCTTCTGTTCCTACCAGTGTGGGACTGATAACCCTAACCCCAACCCTCTAACCCTCTAACCCCCTAACCCTAACCCTAACCCTCTAACCCTAACCCTCTAACCCCAACCCTCTAACCCCAACCCTCTAACCCTAACCCTAACCCTCTAACCCTAACCCTCTAACCCCAACCCTCTAACCCCAACCCTCTAACGCTCTAACCCTAACCCCCTAACCCTAACCCTAACCCTCTAACGCTCTAACCCTAACCCCCTAACCCTCTAACCCCAACCCTCTAACCCCAACCCTCTAACCCTCTAACCCTAACCCTAACGCTCTAACCCTAACCCTCTAACCCTAACGCTCTAACCCTAACCCTCTAACCCTAACCCTCTAACCCCAACCCTGTAACCCCAGCCCTCTAACCCCAACCCTCTAACCCTAACCCTAACGCTCTAACCCTAACGCTCTAACCCTCTAACCCTAACCCTAACGCTCTAACCCTAACCCTCTAACCCTAACGCTCTAACCCTAACCCTAACGCTCTAACCCTAACCCTCTAACCCTAACCCTAACCCGTTTACCATCCATCATCATCACGCTGCATCTTAATCACTCATTATTGACATTATTATTCACATTCATACGGCAGACAGCTGAGAGAAGCATCACCCTAAATATAGCCTTTGATATTGGAGGAATTTATCAGAAACTCAATGCTGTGTTGGTGAAACACTCTCTCACACCCACTCACACTCTCTCTCTCTCACACACACACACACACACACACACACACACACACACACACACACACACACACACACTCTCTCTCACAGTCTCACACACACCCACACACTCCCACACACTCTCACAGCTGTTTGATATACTGTATTATATTTTCCTCACATTTCTACTCATTGACCCACTGCTGTTACACATGGCATAATTAATAACTAATTAGGTTATTTTTTGCCTAGTGTGAGTCAGTGGTGATGGTGCATCTGTAGTTTGTCTTGCAGCACCACAGACTCCATGAATGGCTGAATGCACCTTTGAGGTGCTAAAAGTCCTCATGTTTGCGAGTTGCTCTCAATCTCTGTTGCTCAGATTCAATGTCAAAAGAACAAAATGAGGCCGGAGGCAGGTCTGAGAAGGGTTAGAGGGTTAGGGTTAGAGGGTTAGGGTTAGGGTTAGAGTTAGAGTTAGGGTTAGAGGGTTAGGGTTAGGATTAGAGGGTTAGAGTTAGGATTAGAGGGTTAGGGTTAGAGGGTTAGGTTAGGGTTAGAGGGTTAGGGTTAGAGTTAGGGTTAGAGTTAGGGTTAGAGTTAGGGTTAGAGGGTTAGGGTTAGGATTAGAGGGTTAGAGTTAGGATTAGAGGGTTAGGGTTAGAGGGTTAGGTTAGGGTTAGAGGGTTAGGGTTAGAGGGTTAGGGTTAGAGGGTTAGGGTTAGAGTTAGGGTTAGGATTAGAGGGTTAGGGTTAGGGTTAGAGTTAGAGTTAGGGTTAGGATTAGAGGGTTAGAGTTAGGATTAGAGGGTTAGAGTTAGGATTAGAGGGTTAGGGTTAGAGGGTTAGGTTAGGGTTAGAGGGTTAGGGTTAGAGGGTTAGGGTTAGAGGGTTAGGGTTAGAGTTAGGGTTAGAGGGTTAGGGTTAGAGGGTTAGGGTTAGAGGGTTAGGGTTAGAGGGTTAGGTTGGGGTTAGAGGGTTAGGGTTAGAGGGTTAGGTTAGGGTTAGGATTAGAGGGTTAGGGGGTTAGGAGTTAGGGTTAGGTTAGGGTTAGAGGGTTAGGTTAGGGTTAGAGGGTTAGGGTTAGAGGGTTAGGGTTAGAGGTTAGAGGTTTAGGTTAGGGTTAGGGTTAGAGGGTTAGGGTTGGGGTTAGAGGGTTAGGTTAGGGTTAGGTTAGGGTTAGGGTTAGGAGTGCAGTCAGAAACAGCACCAACGTGGGAAAAGGCTTCCAGGACAGTGTGTTTCTCAGGTTTGTGTCAGAACTGTGAAAAACGGAGACGACTTGTTCTTTTATCAGATTGTAAAAGGACCCGACTGTACAAAAAAAAAACTACAACATTAATAAAAGCATATTTTTATGGGTTTGAGTAAAAAAAATCTTGCATTCGCCTGTTATGTGAGCTGCCTTCTATATTTAAGTCAGGGCACCATTAACACGGTATTTCTGAGTTTGAAGGGATCGCAGCAATTAAACTTAAACCTTTTGTTGGGTTAGGGTTAGGGTTAGGGTTAGGGTTAGAACTGGAGACAAATTTCCTGCTGTACATTTATTCACCAATTGGGCCAATTTCTGGTGACAGACAAACATCTGAAATGCTTTTCGAACATGAGCAAGAAAGTCAGGGCAGAGAATAAAAGCAGCCTCCACATTGAAAGCAAAGATCAGGATTCGTCCTTGAACCCAGCAGCAACGTGGCTTCAAGGACGTTAAATGTGTGTCTGCAGCTCCGCATCCTCCGGAGGTCTGATGGCATCTGGCATCTAACCCTGACCCTCTAACCCTGACCCTTCAGCTCTGATGACCTCCCTCATAAAGCTCACTTCATTCAGCACTGCTGCCCATTCAGGGGTGAGAGGTGTATAGGAGAGCGGCCTGGATTATCCACGCCACAGGTGAGAGGTGTACAGGAGAGCGGCCTGGATTATCCACGCCACAGGTGAGAGGTGTATAGGAGAGCGGCCTGGATTATCCACGCCATAGGTGAGAGGTGTACAGGAGAGCGGCCTGGATTATCCACGCCACAGGTGAGAGGTGTACAGGAGAGCGGCCTGGATTATCCACGCCACAGGTGAGAGGTGTACAGGAGAGCGGCCTGGATTATCCACGCCACAGGTGAGAGGTGTATAGGAGAGCGGCCTGGATTATCCACGCCACAGGTGAGAGGTGTATAGGAGAGCGGCCTGGATTATCCACGCCATAGGTGAGAGGTGTACAGGAGAGCGGCCTGGATTATCCACGCCATAGGTGAGAGGTGTACAGGAGAGCGGCCTGGATTATCCACGCCACAGGTGAGAGGTGTACAGGAGAGCGGCCTGGATTATCCACGCCATAGGTGAGAGGTGTACAGGAGAGCGGCCTGGATTATCCACGCCACAGGTGAGAGGTGTACAGGAGAGCGGCCTGGATTATCCACACCACAGGTGAGAGGTGTACAGGAGAGCGGCCTGGATTATCCACGCCACAGGTGAGAGGTGTATAGGAGAGCGGCCTGGATTATCCACGCCACAGGTGAGAGGTGTACAGGAGCGCGGCCTGGATTATCCACGCCATAGGTGAGAGGTGTACAGGAGCGCGGCCTGGATTATCCACGCCATAGGTGAGAGGTGTACAGGAGAGCGGCCTGGATTATCCACGCCACAGGTGAGAGGTGTACAGGAGAGCGGCCTGGATTATCCACGCCACAGGTGAGAGGTGTACAGGAGAGCGGCCTGGATTATCCACGCCACAGGTGAGAGGTGTACAGGAGAGCGGCCTGGATTATCCACGCCATAGGTGAGAGGTGTACAGGAGAGCGGCCTGGATTATCCACGCCACAGGTGAGAGGTGTACAGGAGAGCGGCCTGGATTATCCACGCCACAGGTGAGAGGTGTACAGGAGAGCGGCCTGGATTATCCACGCCATAGGTGAGAGGTGTATAGGAGAGCGGCCTGGATTATCCACGCCATAGGTGAGAGGTGTATAGGAGAGCGGCCTGGATTATCCACGCCATAGGTGAGAGGTGTACAGGAGAGCGGCCTGGATTATCCACGCCATAGGTGAGAGGTGTACAGGAGAGCGGCCTGGATTATCCACGCCATAGGTGAGAGGTGTACAGGAGAGCGGCCTGGATTATCCACGCCATAGGTGAGAGGTGTACAGGAGAGCGGCCTGGATTATCCACGCCATAGGTGAGAGGTGTACAGGAGAGCGGCCTGGATTATCCACGCCACAGGTGAGAGGTGTATAGGAGAGCGGCCTGGATTATCCACGCCATAGGTGAGAGGTGTACAGGAGAGCGGCCTGGATTATCCACGCCACAGCAACAGTAGCCCCTTCGTTGACAATTTTGCTGCCTTTTTAAATAGACCCCATCTTTTTACACATCTTTTTAAACTCACTCCATTGACACCATCACTTCATACGGACAGAATCCCAGGACTGTTCCCAGACGCAACAGTGCTTTTATTGTTCCTATAAAAAGACATGATGAGCGCACGTCCGGCGCGGACATAAAGATGGCCGTGCTGAACGTGCGCTCTCTTTTAAACAAATCTTTTATAATAAACGATTTAATTTTAGACAGAAACCTTGATGGTATTCTTCTTACCGAGACATGGCTTGGCACTGATGCACCTGCTGTCCTCACGGAGGCTTGCCCCCCAGATTTTAACTTTTTATTTTCTACAAGGGGGGGTAGGAAAGGAGGTGGAACCGCTTCGATAACAAGGACCGAAATGTCTTCACGCGAGGTCTCTTTTAATACGTTTCCATCATTTGAGCATCATGCGTTTGTTTTTAGCAGCCCTCCTATTTTAAGCATAACAGTTTACAGACCACCCCAATACTCCACCTCTTTTATCAGTCAATTCTCGGAATTTTTATCAATCATTTATGCTAAATACAACAGGATTTTAATAACTGGTGATTTTAATCTACACCTCAACAACGCCTCGGACCCAGTTTTTTAAACTCAAATGATATTTTAGAGAGGCATCAGTCTGGTTTTAGGATGAACCACAGTACAGAGACAGCCCTTTTAAAGATTTTAAATGACATCAGGTGTAACCTAGACAACAAAAAGCTCACAGTGTTGGTTCTACTGGATCTGACCGCCGCTTTTGATACAGTAGACCACCATATTTTATTAAATAGACTGAAGAACCTGGTCGGCCTCTCTGGTACTGTTCTTAACTGGTTCACCTCCTACCTTACTGATCGAAGCTTCTTTGTAAGTATGGATACATGCTCCTCGAGAATCCATGAGACAAAGTGTGGGGTTCCCCAAGGGTCAATCTTAGGTCCAACTCTTTTTAATCTCTACATGCTTCCTCTTGGGGACATCATCAGGAGCCACGGCATCAGCTTCCACAGCTATGCTGACGATACGCAACTGTACATGGCCGTGGCTCCTGGTGACACAGGGCCAGTTGATGCCCTTTTTAACTGTATTCTAGATATCCAGTCATGGATGGCAGAAAATGTCCTACAGCTCAACCAGGACAAAACAGAGGTCTTAGTCATTGGTCCTGAAGGTCAGAGAGAGAAACTTTTTCCAAAATTAAAGGATTTTAAGCCATCTCAATCTGTAAAAAATCTGGGTGTGATCTTTGACTCTGAGCTTAGTTTTATTCCACACATCAAAACATAACCAAGGTGGGTTTTTACCACCTGAAGAATATAGCCAGAGTCCACCCGTTTCTCTCTCAGGCCAGCACAGAGGTGCTGATGCACGCTTTTATCTCTTGTGGTCTAGATTATTGTAATGCCCTGCTCTCTGGTCTTCCAAAAAAGAGCTTCACCAACCTACAATTATTACAAAACTCAGCTGCACGGGTGCTGACGAGGACCAGAGGGCGGGAGCACATCACACCGGTTTTAGAATCGCTGCATTGGCTACCCGTGCGTTTCAGGATCGATTTTAAGGTTCTTTTATTAGTTTTTAAATGTCTTAATGGTCTTGGCCCGACTTATTTATCTGACCTGCTTTTATTCTATCATCCCTCGCGGACTCTGAGGTCCTCTGGCACCGGCCTTTTAACCATCCCACATGTAAGCTCTAAAACGCACGGGGAAGCGGCCTTCAGTTATTCTGGTCCCCGACTGTGGAACAGCCTGCCGGAGAACCTCAGGGCCGCAGAGACTGTTGAGATTTTTAAAAAGAGGCTCAAGACACACCTTTTTAATCAGGCCTTTAATTGATTTTCTGATTATTTTTAATTTATTTTATGTCCTCATGCTTTTTTATGTCTTATCCTTATTTTACTTGACACTTTTACTGTTTTACTCCCTCAGTTCTTAGTCTCTCAGTTTTTAGTCTTTACACCTTTCATCTCATTTACTGTTTTAGTCTGTTTTAGTCTTAGTACTGTTTTACTCCCTCAGTTCTTATTTTCAGTTTTTAGTCTTTACACCTTTTATCCCATTTACTGTTTTAGTCTGTTGTAGTCTTAGTACTGTTTTACTACTCCAATTCTTAGTTCCTCAGCTTTTAGCTTTTATACCTTTTATCCCATTTACTGTTTTAGTCTGTTTTAGTCTTAGTACTGTTTTACTACTCCAATTCTTAGTTCCTCAGCTTTTAGCTTTTATACCTTTTATCCCATTTACTGTTTTAGTCTGTTTTAGTCTTAGTACTGTTTTACTACTCCAATTCTTAGTTCCTCAGCTTTTAGCTTTTATACCTTTTATCCCATTTACTGTTTTAGTCTGTTTTAGTCTTAGTACTGTTTTACTACTTCAGTTCTTAGTTCCTCAGCTTTTAGCTTTTATATCTTTTATCCCATTTACTGTTTCAGTCCTTCAGTTTTTAGCTCCAGTGTCTCCTCATGGTGTTTCCTCATGGGGGCCTGCCAGGCTGGGAGATGTTTCCGGTCTACCGCTGGGGGTGCTGTCCCATTGTCGACCCTGGCCTGGGTGGTTAGGGGGCTCTGTGCTTTGGTGTGGAGCCTCCGGTCTGTCCGGGTCGGGGTGGTCTTTGTGGCGGTACCGCCTGTAGTCACGGACCGTGACCTCCCTCGGCCTGGTGGGCCTCCAAAGGTGGCGTCTCCTTCGCCTCAGGTCTCAACTTCTCTAAGCTTGTTTGTGTGTGTGGGTGTGTGTGTAAGTGTGTTGTATGCATGTGTGTGTGTGTGTGTCCTTTTCTTGATTCTCTTGTTCTCTTTGCTGTTTTTATCCTTTGTGAGACACTTTGTGCTACCTAGCGTATGAAAAGTGCCATATAAATAAAGACTGATATTGATATTGATATTAACTGTACATGCAACGAATCTGCAATGGGCTCCAGAAAACAGAAACATGCTGTTTTGATTCTCGGAATTGAGCCAAGCGTTCGTTTACATAAAAGGTTTTATATGATTGTGTAGCCAGATTAGGGTAATATTTCTTCCTATTTCTAACCCTCTAACTCTAACCCTAACCCTCTAACCCCCTAACCCCCTAACCCTCTAACCCTCTAACCCCCTAACCCTAACCCTCTAACCCTCTAACCCTAACCCTCTAACCCTCTAACCTTAACCCCCTAACCCTAACCCTCTAACCCTAACCCCCTAACCCCCTAACCCTCTAACCCTCTAACCCCCTAACCCTAACCCTCTAACCCTCTAACTCTAACCCTCTAACCCTAACCCTCTAACCCTCTAACCTTAACCCCCTAACCCTAACCCTCTAACCCTAACCCCCTAACCCCCTAACCCTCTAACCCTCTAACCCCCTAACCCTAACCCTCTAACCCTCTAACCCCCTAACCCTAACCCTCTAACCCTCTAACCCTAACCCCCTAACCCCCTAACCCTCTAACCCTCTAACCCCCTAACCCTCTAACCCTCTAACTCTAACCCTCTAACCCTAACCCTCTAACCCTCTAACCTTAACCCCCTAACCCTAACCCTCTAACCCTAACCCCCTAACCCTCTAACCCTAACCCTCTAACCCTAACCCTCTAACCCTAACCCCCTAACCCTCTAACCCTAACCCTCTAACCCTCTAACCCCCTAACCCTCTAACCCTCTAACCACCTAACCCTAACCCTAACCCTCTAACCCTCTAACCCTCTAACCCCCTAACCCTCTAACCCTCTAACTCTAACCCTCTAACCCCCTAACCCTAACCCTCTAACTCTAACCCTCTAACCCTAACCCTCTAACCCTCTAACCTTAACCCCCTAACCCTAACCCTCTAACCCTAACCCCCTAACCCTCTAACCCTAACCCTCTAACCCTAACCCCCTAACCCTCTAACCCTAACCCTCTAACCCTCTAACCCCCTAACCCTCTAACCCTAACCCTCTAACCCTCTAACCACCTAACCCTAACCCTAACCCTCTAACCCTAACCCTCTAACCCCCTAACCCTCTAACCCTCTAACTCTAACCCTCTAACCCCCTAACCCTCTAACCCTAACCCTCTAACCCTAACCCGGCAGTTAGTTAGTGGGAGAATAATTGCTGGATTGTTTCGCCCTTTCTCTTAAACTTCCAAAGTGGCAGCTTCCTCTGAGGTGGCCCCACACATGAGCATTGTTGCACATTATTATTGTATTGTTCAGATCATTATGGGATTTCTTTCTTCAGCATTGTGATTTAATTGTTTTAGTTCATTCTTTCAACCCTTTAATGCCAAGGTGTCGCTATAGCAACCAGCCATTCAGATGCTGCTGTGGTGGAAGTGCCGACTGACCAGCTGATGGTCAGTAAACATCCTAAAGTTTTCATAATTCATGCGTGAAAAGATTACATTTCAACATCATATAGAACCGAATGGGAGAGTGACTACATGCCTTTAATGTTTTTAGACATTTTTAATGGCCATTAAAGAAAAGGGAAGCAGTTAAAGTGCACTCACCATTCCCCCATCAAGGAGCTCTGGCTGGATTAAAATTCCCAGAATCACCCACGATCCAGCGTCTCTCCATCCGTCCGTCCGTCTATCATAGAAATATTTTTTTCCATTTTCACCACAATTTCTTCACTTTTACTCGAAACAAATAGGGCTTGACAACACCAATATCTGACATCTTGAAAATGACTGTGGTGACTCCCCTGTCCTGGTTTATCCGGAGTCACGGTCACACTCCATCTTTGGGATATCTGCTCAAGTTTAGCAGATCTGCTTCGTTTGGCTGCAGCAGGTGCCGTCATTGACAGTTCCTGTGTGTTCCAATGATGGAATCTAGATGAGGAGCTTCAGGATGGATACATGCCACCAGTAGCTCTCCATCCTGCACATGAGCGTAGCTACAGAAGCCCCCTTGGTCCCTTGATTTGCAGGCATATGCTCAGTTTCCCTGAGTGCTACAGTTTCCTGATGCTGCAGATGACACAGGAGGGAGGATGTCTGGCTTCAGCAGCGGAGCTAAACAGCTAAATAGCTAAATAGCTAAACAGCTAAATAGCTAAACAGCTAAATAGCTAAACACCTAAACAGCTAAATAGCTAAACAGCTAAACAGCTAAACACCTAAACAGCTAAATAGCTAAACAGCTAAATAGCTCTTTAGAGCTGTTGATTTTTTGCTCTTTTCTCACCCGGACTACTTTTCCCCAAAAGAGCACTTCTTTAAACTTGTAACAGAAAGATAATTCAAAGCTCTTTGTGTGAGATGAGTTTGCCTTTGTGAATTCATTGAAATCCTCCCATTTCACACCGTGCACGGCATCGTGCAATATTTATGAGAAGACAGCAGCAAGGTTTCCAGTCCAGAGTTGGTATTAAACTGGCCTGAACCTCTCTCTCACACACACTTACACACGCACACTTACACACACACAATCATCTAGTGTAGTTACATTAAGTCTGCAGATACACTCTCAGGTGTAAACAAACCACAGTTTCTGACTCGGTCCTGTTGAGCCTCAGAGGCAGAAATCTACAACCAGAAGTGCAGACAGTGATTCTGAAGCTCCAGAACCACGTGAAGCAGAGATACAGGGCAGATGCAGAGATACAGAGCAGATGCAGAGATACAGGGCAGATGCAGAGATACAGGGCAGATGCAGAGATGCAGGGATGCAGAGATGCAGGGATACAGAGCAGATACAGAGATGCAGGGCAGATGCAGAGATACAGAGCAGATGCAGAGATGCAGGGCAGATGCAGAGATGCAGGGCAGACGCAGAGATACAGGGATGCAGGGATACAGAGCAGATGCAGAGATGCAGGGCAGATGCAGAGATACAGGGCAGATGCAGGGCAGATGCAGAGATACAGGGCAGATGCAGAGATGCAGGGATGCAGAGATGCAGGGATACAGAGCAGATGCAGAGATACAGGGATGCAGGGATACAGAGCAGATGCAGAGATGCAGGGCAGATGCAGAGATGCAGGGCAGATGCAGGGCAGATGCAGAGATACAGGGCAGATGCAGAGATGCAGGGGTGCAGAGATGCAGGGATACAGAGCAGATGCAGAGATACAGAGCAGATGCAGAGATGCAGGGCAGATGCAGAGATGCAGGGCAGATGCAGAGATACAGGGATGCAGGGATACAGATCAGATGCAGAGATGCAGGGCAGATGCAGAGATACAGAGCAGATGCAGAGATACAGGGCAGATGCAGAGATACAGGGATGCAGAGATGCAGGGATACAGAGCAGATGCAGAGATGCAGGGCAGATGCAGAGATGCAGGGCAGATGCAGAGATGCAGGGCAGATGCAGAGATACAGGGATACAGAGATACAGAGCAGATGCAGAGATGCAGGGCAGATGCTGAGATGCAGATGCAGAGATGCAGGGTAGATGCAGAGATGCAGGGCAGATGCAGAGATACAGGGCAGATGCAGAGATACAGGGATGCAGAGATGCAGGACAGATGCAGAGATACAGGGCAGATGCAGAGATACAGGGATGCAGGGATGCAGAGATGCAGGGCAGATGCAGAGATACAGGGCAGATGCAGAGATGCAGGGCAGATGCAGAGATACAGAGCAGACGCAGGGATGCAGGGCAGATGCAGAGATACAGAGCAGATGCAGAGATACAGGGCAGATGCAGAGATGCAGGGCAGATGCAGAGATGCAGGGATGCAGGGCAGATGCAGAGATACAGAGCAGATGCAGAGATACAGGGCAGATGCAGAGATGCAGGGCAGATGCAGAGATACAGGGATGCAGAGATGCAGGGATACAGAGCAGATGCAGAGATGCAGGGCAGATGCAGAGATACAGAGCGGATGCAGAGATGCAGGGCAGATGCAGAGATACAGGGATACAGAGATACAGGGCAGATGCAGAGATGCAGGGCAGATGCAGAGATACAGGGCAGATGCAGAGATGCAGAGATGCAGGGCAGATGCAGAGATGCAGGGCAGATGCAGAGATGCAGGGCAGATGCAGGGATGCAGATATGCAGGGCAGATGCAGAGATACAGGGATCCAGATATGCAGGGATACAGAGCAGATGCAGAGATGCAGGGCAGATGCAGAGATGCAGGGCAGATGCAGAGATGCAGGGCAGATGCAGGGATACAGAGATGCAGAGCAGATGCAGAGATGCAGAGAAGATACAGAGGTGCAGAGAAGATACAGAGGTGCAGAGAAGATACAGAGGTGCAGAGAAGATACAGATGTGCAGAGATACAGAGATGCAGAGAAGATACAGAGGTGCAGAGATACAGAGATGCAGGGATGCAGGGATACAGAGATGCAGGGCAGATACAGAGGTGCAGAGATACAGAGATGCAGGGATGCAGGGATACAGAGATGCAGGGCAGATACAGAGGTGCAGAGATGCAGACCACATTGGTGTGGTTTTTATTGGCCTGATTGCAGGTTTGATAGACTCATTCATGCACACTTTTAATTCCTGCACTAAACACACATTTTGGAAGTGTTTAGGCAAGACACAATCATTAAACCCTCAAAATATAATGGAAAACATAGTTGAATGAGGCCATTAGACACTATTTAAATTGCATAATATTATATGCTGCACACTCATAAAAAGTTGCTATTTTGTTGAAATTCATGCACAAACATTGGGTGTTGAATGAGCAGCAATGACGGACGTCATGTCCAACTTCCTGCCGTCTCCATATTTGGGCAAAGCATGCTAGCACTCATCTGTGAAAACGCAATCTTTAGTCTAGAAAATATTGTCTATAAACGTGAACATAAGCATAAATGTCCAGATGCTGAGGTTATGAAGCTTATAAAAATGTAATAAAAGCATGGCTGTGTACATGAAATCTGACTAACCAGCTCAAGTTGTATTTAATTATCCATCTGCTTTTAAATGTGATTCTTCACCGTCAATATTTTACAATTCTCCATGTGTGAATTTCTGTATTTCTGGGAAATCAATGAAATTGCCTGAACATTCAAAGAGACTTGGCTTGTTTGGGCCCCTGAGAGCAGAGCTTCAAGGTCTGTTTTGGCCCCTCTGACAATCTGCTACTAAAAATCTGAGACTAAAAATACCAAAGTAGTTCAGGTGGGATCTGGAGAACATGACGGAACCCCCGGAGGAGGAGCATTTGTGGCAGTGCTACCCAACCCCCCCAGACCCAGACGCTACATTTGAATGTGACATCAGATGGTATTGATGTGTGCAACATGTGGAGCTCCACCTGAGCACTTCCCCCATCATGTCCATCAATGGACTGATGCTAATGTTGCCTGCAGCGAGCATCTTCCTGAGCGACTCGGCTTCTCGGTGTCACCTTGGCCGTCGCACTGACTTGGACTCATTTGGGGGAATTCTCAGGGTGACAGAGGAGACGGTTAATCCATCAGAATCATTTGGTGACAGGCGAATCTGATAATCCCGCAAAGTTATTCAGTGCCACCGAGGATTGCCTAATCCTCTGCCGACGCCCAAAGAGACGATGCTAACTAAACGGCTCTCTGGGAATGATATGGCCACCGAGGGTGATGGTTAGGGTTCCTCTGTACATGTGGGATTTAGCACAGCCAATATTTGCTGATGCTCTGTGTACTTTGCAGAAAGCATCTGTTGAATGTCCACAAACATATTTGTGCGGTGAAACAGGTGTGTTGGGATGGGATCTAAAGGACACGCGGTGGACACTCTTGGATTTCTGAATTAGCGACGACGCCTCGTATAGGGGGGAAGGAGCTTAAGGGCTCGTTGGAGACCCTGTATGTTCCCACAGTCAGCACATCTGGTGATGGTCCAGTTGTTGGGATGGCCTGGTTAGCTTTCTCTCTGATAGCTAGAACTTTATCAGTGAAGAAGCTCATGAAGTCTTCACCACTAAGGGAAGAAGGGATACGTGGATCTAAAACACTGTGACTCTTGGTTAATTTGGCCACAGTGCTGAAAAGGAACCTGGGGTTGCTCTTATTTTCCTCAATGAAAGAAGAAAAATAAGCTGTTCTAGCCTTGCGGGGGGCCTTTTTGTAAACTAATAGACAGGTATTGTAAAAGAAATAATTTTTTGTTTAGCATAGATCAATTAAAAGAAGTAAGGTCAAGCAAGTTCATCTGATGATGCTTGTGCAGGTGCACGAGGTGTCACGAGGTGTAGAACAAAGACTCCTTAGAAATAATGAAGATGTGCGAGTCAGCAACCTTCAAAACGCTTCAGTTTGTCATGCTAACCTTGTGACGATGAAGTAAGCAGATGGAAAAGTACCGAGAGAAAGCGTAGCTGCTAAGCATTATAAAAGGGAGGTGTTTGTTCCAGTGGGCAGAGCTCTCTGTGCACGCCCTTGTTGCAGGTGTTCTGACTGACTTCAACTCTTCAAAGCAGCATTCTGACTTGGTGTTAACTGAAGAAAATCCTCGACAGTATGAAGGAATTATGCTGTGACTTTTTCCAAGTGCACATTAAAATGGTTCAGAATTTAAACGATTCTATGTGACAACATAATCGCTGTGGAAAAGCGCATGTTCTTGGTCGTCAATATTAGTGAAGCCAACACCACCACAGTGAAAGGAAAAACATTTTTGGAGTTTTATTATAGAAGAGACAGTTTCACAATTCAAAAATATTCCTGAACTTTAAAATATAGTAGATGGAAGCAGCAAATCAGACTAAATCATTAAGTGTAATCATTTTACTTCCTAGCCATCACATCTTTCCTAAATGTGTCTATTTCTGACAATCTAGCGACTCAGGTTTTGTCTGTTTATGATGTGTAGAAGTAGCCCAACTTAAGGACATAAAGGTCAGAGACATGTCGTTGGTATCCAACCATATAAAGTGCCTGAACATCAGAAGCCCGTTGTTTTATGCATATGTGCATTCTTTCAGAAGTGTCTTCGTGCTCACACTCCATCCAGAATCAGCTGGTCAACCTTCAAAAAGGATGACTTCATCAATACTTGGATCAATAGGGGCCCCGATACCCCCTCCCCGAGTTCTGAGGCCTACATTAATTCACCGAGAACAAAAGTCCATCCAACATCAACGGGACGCTTTAGTCCTTTGGTGAACACTTGACCTTTGAAGTACTGATAGCTCTGCTTTGGTTTTGAGAAAATTCATTGTGAAAATATGTTGAAAACATATTATATTTATTACCAATACAAGACACAGAGTAAGCTGAATATGAATTCCTGTAGTATTGCAGATTCTATGTGCCAAAGGATTATGAGGCCACACAAGTGTGCAAAAGCAGATCTCCTTTTGGGGACTGGGACTAGTTCCTTTGAGTTGGTTGTGGTATGCATGTATACCATGAAAAATGGATGAGTCCTACCTCCTGAGACTAAAATTAGATGGAAACCTAACACGGCAAGTGTCCTTCAAGTAACAACAAGAGACAGAGGGTGAGAAAAAGGCTGCAGTGCTTCAGAAGAAAAAACACGATTATTCCTTTTTGCATGAAAGAAAAGGCCACTAAATTCAAGCAGAGGCACCTTTGTTCCGACTTCGGTGGCACAACAGCTGGAACAGAGAGTGGACAAAAGCAGAAATGGAGAGTGTTGTATGCAGATTCTTTTCCCAATATAGCAAAAGATATGCAGTTCAAGGTGTGCAGGAGAGATTTTTATTCAGTCAAGGTTAAAATATTCATCCACATTCTGAAGCAGGTCCCCCTCCATGGACGTTAGCATGCGTCTCTGCCATGTGGCGAGAACAGACAAACTAACCTGAATGAGTGTTAGGGCCCACCTGTTAGGGCTGCCCACGAGTAAAAAAAAGGTAGACTTTTTACAAAATGTGCCAATCGGTGGACAAAAGGTCACTCAGCGTGCTTGTGGCCATTTCTTGACATTACAATTTGACTTTTTTGACATTTCAAATTTTTCTCAAACGGTATGATGAAGAAAATCTTTCTCCTGTATTTTTTTACTCACTTTACTTACGCTAACCCTAATACTCTGCACATTTTTAGTCAAGTAAAAGAATAGATTCACAAAAACTCAAAATAGGAACAGGAGAGGCAGGAGCAGGCCATGAGCATTTCATCTATTTAAGAGCCAGTAATTAGCTATAATTAGCTCTGGATCTGCTCGGTGTTTTGCTGCAGGTCATTCCACACCCACATTTGTGGTTCACCACATAGGTGACAGGGCTGGGAAGCAGAGGGTTTATGGTAGCAGGGACAGGACAGCGTCAGTGGTGATGAACCCTTGAGCAAGTCACTGAAGCCCGCCCACGCCCACGCCCACGTCCACGCTGGAAGAATAAAGAGAGACATTCCCAGGACTTCAGCAGCTCTGATCAGACTGTATTCGATCATTGCTGAAGTGGAAACTTTGCCTTCCTTTAAAGAAGCTGAGCCGAGCTTCATCCATTTGTTCCGGCAGGTTCCGGTCGTTAGCTTCTTGTGGTGTGCAGGCAGCTCCGTGAGTGAGTCTGGGGTCCCGCAGGTCCTCAGTCGAGCCAGCTTACATGAAAATACATTGCTTGGGCCACATTTGCTCATCGGTCCTGGATGACGTATCGTGGCTGCTGATGCAGCATTCAACTCTGAACGGAAGACCAAAGCTGCGTGTGCACGTGATCCAGCACCCTAGATCACCGACTCATTCTGATCCAGCGTCTGTTTGATCTAAACTAGGTGCCTTCAAAATATTGTGCT
This sequence comes from Takifugu rubripes, assembly GCF_901000725.2. Classification (NCBI taxonomy): domain Eukaryota; kingdom Metazoa; phylum Chordata; class Actinopteri; order Tetraodontiformes; family Tetraodontidae; genus Takifugu; species Takifugu rubripes. Next base: position 15,479,341 of record NC_042286.1, on the reverse strand, counting down.
GCACTCTTTGGAAATTAGATTAATATGGACCCTTCATCCACGAAAAAAGTTCAGTTATATTTACAGTCTGACTTATTGTTTTAATTTTATTGCTCATTCGGTTTGACCCTTTTCCAAGAAGACTCTTCAACACAAAATCAAAAAAAAGGTAGATTTCATTTCTCTAACTTTAGTATGCATTATGAAGCTGTGGGTGTTATTAAATGGAGAAATAAACGGAGATTAAAAGGAGAATAAGATGATTGCAATTTGCAAAACATCTGCTACAGATACCTCAAGGTTTTACCAAAACTAGTCTTGTTTATGACAATTGAAACCTTTATGACATGCATGAAATGAGTAAATTATTCTCATTGCCAGACAGGTAAACTTTCATAAGAGAGAGAGATAAAATGGGGAAACATATACATATATAGGTCCAAAACTGTGAACTGAGCTCTACTAACCCTAACGCTAACCACCAGGACTGGCAATGATCATGCATCCCTGCTTCTGCTATACCAGGACATTACCCAGAACCCACTCTTTCCATTAGCACACTAGCATGAATTCATTCCAGAACGTTCCTTGTGAGCCAACAGTAATCCAACAACAGTAGACGTTGACCAAGACAGGGAAGAATTTTCATGGCTCCACAAGGTGCTTCGTCATGGCTGGTGGTGCAGAAAGGGACCGCTTAATTGGCACAGCTCAAATTCAACAGCACTAATTAACGAGCTTCCACTTCTGAGTCCAGAAATCCATCCTGAGAAGTCCACCGACATCTGGCATGCTGTAGGGTTAGGGTTAGGGTTATGCTGTGGGGTTAGGGTTAGGGTTATGCTGTGGGTTAGGGTTAGGGTTAGGGTTATGCTGTGGGTTAGGGTTAGGGTTAGGGTTATGCTGTGGGGTTAGGGTTAGGGTTAGGGTTATGCTGTAGGGTTAGGGTTATGCTGTGGGGTTAGGGTTAGGGTTAGGGTTATGCTGTGGGGTTAGGGTTAGGGTTAGGGTTATGCTGTGGGTTAGGGTTAGGGTTATGCTGTGGGGTTAGGGTTAGGGTTATGCTGTGGGGTTAGGGTTAGGGTTATGCTGTGGGGTTAGGGTTAGGGTTAGGGTTATGCTGTGGGGTTAGGGTAATGCTGCGGGGTTAGGGTTAGGGTTATGCTGTGGGGTTAGGGTTAGGGTTATGCTGTAGGGTTAGGGTTAGGGTTATGCTGTGGGTTAGGGTTAGGGTTAGGGTTATGCTGTAGGGTTAGGGTTATGCTGTGGGGTTAGGGTTAGGGTTATGCTGTGGGGTTAGGGTTAGGGTTAGGGTTATGCTGTGGGGTTAGGGTTAGGGTTATGCTGTGGGGTTAGGGTTAGGGTAATGCCGCGGGGTTAGGGTTAGGGTTAGGGTTAGGGTTAGGGTTATGCTGTGGGTTAGGGTTAGGGCTAGGGTTATGCTGTGGGGTTAGGGTTAGGGTTAGGGTTATGCTGTAGGGTTAGGGTTATGCTGTAGGGTTATGCTGTGGGGTTAGGGTTAGGGTTATGCTGTAGGGTTAGGGTTAGGGTTATGCCGTGGGGTTAGGGTTATGCCGCGGGGTGGGCGCCAGACTACAGAACACAGTTTTCTCTTGAGGGATGAGAAAAGCATTAAACTATCACAGGAGCAGTTTTACATATTCTTGACAACTCTTCAACTCAAATGACCTGATCATCTGCTCATAGCCCATGTTAGCATGAGCACCGGATTCCATAGAGAAAACAGGAAGAAGGTCTGTCATGTGCTCACAGCGAGCCCCTACAGGTGAACGTGTGCTCACAGCGAGCCCCTACAGGTGAACGTGTGCTCACAGCGAGCCCCTACAGGTGAACTCTGTCGTGTGAGATTATTCCAGTGCTGCTGCCACTGTAATTATCTGGAAATGAACAAAGCAGGACTTTCAGGCTGTCCGGGGTCTTTTTCACAGGGAAAACAGCCAAATTAACGGGTTCTGCTGACTATTGAGAACTCCACTGATTCAAAGTGTAAAACGGAAATCTTAAATACATTGTGCTTGTTTCTAAAATGAGTAGTCGTGCCAAAAATGTGCACTCAATTCCTGAGCAAGGGTGTTTGTGGATGTGGAATAAGCTTTACTGCACAGAATGTAATAATGGCTTTCCAAAAGAGCCGACAGCAAAATAATTGCATCCATGTTGATGACTAAATCTTTGTGTATAGGGAAGGAGAATTTATGCCCCAGACAGTTATCCAACCGCACACGCCGTGGTGGCTGTGCTATTAACGAGGCTTTCTTACCACAAATGCCCCCTCCCAAGGATGAACTGCCCATGCATGTATGGACATCTTAAAGCATAAAGCAAAGCGTCTGGCAGACAATGCATTATTAATTCATAATTTATTTTGTGCCAATCGATGCCTTTTTAAAAATTCATCAATACAGTGCAATTAAGTGCTTCTAGGGCTGAACTGTGTTTGTTCCGACCACTGCAGGAGTTTTGGAAAGTGGCGTGATGAGGGACAGACCCACAGATTTAAAAGAGCACATGCAAAGGCCCTGTCTGGGTGTGCCCTAGCCCTAACCCTAACCCTGTCTGGGTGTGCCCTAACCCTAACCCTAACCCTGTCTGGGTGTGCCCTAGCCCTAACCCTAACCCTGTCTGGGTGTGCCCCAGCCCTAACCCTAACCCTGTCTGGGTGTGCCCTAACCCTAACCCTAGCCCTGTCTGGGTGTGCCCTAACCCTAACCCTAGCCCTGTCTGGGTGTGCCCTAACCCTAACCCTAGCCCTGTCTGGGTGTGCCCTAACCCTAACCCTAACCCTGTCTGGGTGTGCCCTAACCCTAACCCTAGCCCTGTCTGGGTGTGCCCTAGCCCTAACCCTAACCCTGTCTGGGTGTGCCCTAACCCTAACCCTAGCCCTGTCTGGGTGTGCCCTAGCCCTAACCCTAACCCTGTCTGGGTGTGCCCTAACCCTAACCCTAGCCCTGTCTGGGTGTGCCCTAGCCCTAACCCTAACCCTGTCTGGGTGTGCCCTAACCCTAACCCTAGCCCTGTCTGGGTGTGCCCTAGCCCTAACCCTAACCCTGTCTGGGTGTGCCCTAGCCCTAACCCTAACCCTGTCTGGGTGTGCCCTAACCCTAACCCTAACCCTGTCTGGGTGTGCCCTAGCCCTAACCCTAGCCCTGTCTGGGTGTGCCCTAACCCTAACCCTAACCCTGTCTGGGTGTGCCCTAGCCCTAACCCTAACCCTGTCTGGGTGTGCCCTAACCCTAACCCTAGCCCTAACCCTAACCCTGTCTGGGTGTGCCCTAACCCTAACCCTAGCCCTGTCTGGGTGTGCCCTAACCCTAACCCTAGCCCTGTCTGGGTGTGCCCTAACCCTAACCCTAGCCCTAACCCTAACCCTGTCTGGGTGTGCCCTAGCCCTAACCCTAGCCCTAACCCTAGCCCTAACCCTAACCCTAACCCTAGCCCTAACCCTAGCCCTAACCCTGTATCCACAGTCACAGTTTCTGCTCCATCTGCCCTCCTATGCTCTCACACCGACTCACGGCTCGCCCTACAGCCTCTTTCTGCAAGGCTGTCAGATGTTCTGCAGGTTCACTGACTCCGATCCTATTCCCAACCAAATCCCAAAATGCTCAACCCTGTAGGCTGCCCTTCTACATGACCCATATCAATGTTAACATTGACCCAGAATTCCATGAGATCCTTACAATGACACATCTGTTGCTACGTGTTTCTAAAATTATGGAATGAAAATGCTTCTTGGCTGCAAGTCATTCAAGAGATGACCACTTGAGCCTTTGTGATTCATTGGTTTCAGAGCTGTAAATAACTGGCCTATGAAGAGTTTGAAGCCAGATGAAGTGAGAAATATGTTAGAAATATGTGGAAAAGAGATGCTAACGTGCAAATTTTGAATAATACTGTTACAAATGTCTTATTTGTATGAAAGATATAGATGGTGATATCAAAGATGAGCATATGGAAAACATACAGTACAGTTAGCTGCCATTGTTTAGAATCCATATTTGTTCCAGACCAAGAGAGATAGATCACTTCATGTATTCTTGGATTTAAGCACTGCTGCCGTGATTTGGGCACATCTCGTCTGCGTTGGGGTTCGGATCTGCCCGATCCAGAGCTCTGACAGATCGCCCAACTCGTACCCATCCCTACTGCAGCAACACACCGCTGCACTGGAATTATTAAAGAGAGGGCAGAGGAGCACAGGCTGACACATAAAGGCTGGCTGATAAATCCACAAAGACGGAGGCAGACTTGAGGGTGGATAATAAGGTGGAGGCCAGAGATAGTTACCAGAGCAGCAGATGGATGGGCAACGCAACAGGCTGACAAAGAGCACGGCAGCCTGGATGATGGACTGAGAACAGGCTAAACGAGGCTCCACAGCACCAATCAAGCCAAATTTCCTGGGTTATATTCAATTTGTTTGTTTTCTCCGCACGTGGAATACACACCCATGAAAATACGCCTTCTATTTATTCTATTTCTTCTGCCTTTTTCATGAATTTGACTGGCAGACTACACAGAGTGGATGGGAGAAGGGTTTGCAGTTGCTGTGGCAACGGCCTGCTGTTAGAGGCTACATTCCTGGCATCTGATGGTTCTGCGTTGCAATCGATAAGAAACCCCCGCCTGCAGGGCCTGATGAGCAGGCTGGCTCTTTTTCCTTTTTTTTGCAAGGCCAGTCTACAGCACGGGTAGGAATGGCGTTCCATGGAGGACGTGTCAACAGGAGGAAAAGGAGATAAAGACTAGGGGCGGAAAAGCAGTGAAAGAGGGGAGATGTGCAGATACGATATAACCTGCCGACCAGGGCTCACGAGTGAAGGAGAAAGACTAAATGTGGGCTGTCAGACGTCTTCTTCTTCATTTCAGCTATTGGTTTTAATGCCTCTATCAAAGTAAGGTATGTGCTCCATTGTCTGCTCATCTTATTGGCCATTGGCTCCTTTTAATATTTCCAGTGTTTTGTCTGAGTGCATTCAAATGTCTTCTGCCCACTGATGTGTCTTAGCTTTTCACAGAGCTAATTGGCTAAGATAGCCGCGAGCAGAATGCAGACGCTGTTGGTAATGAGGCCGTTCCAGTCAGCCTCTCGCTCTACTGAGCTATCTGTCAATGCAACAACCTGTGGCTGCTGGGACGTACTTTTCTGGGAAGAATCACCACTCTCCATTAAATCCTAACGCTTTTACCTAGTAGTCCGCTTGCTTTCCCTCATTATCCTGTTGTTAGCATGTTGTCACTGGACAGACCCACCGATGAAGAGAGGTTCTTAACTGTACCTTTGTTCAAGGAGCAAACTATGAAAATGCTTGAAGAGAGCCATCGGTTTTTGTTTTCTGTCAATTTTATTCATTTTTGCTATATAGGAATGGTTGCTGTTCATAGAATAAAAGCAGCTGACAAGGAATAGGTCTTACTTCATTTACACGAAGAAAATTATCTGAATTCTTCTGGTGGAAAATACTATATCTTCTATTTGCAAAACAGCCTGAAGTAAAAATGTATGAAATGATTCAAGAGCATATAAATGCCACAGTCATATCAGATCTAGCCAGTGAGATGCACCTTCACTGTGTGGAAACACATAATGGCTGAGCCATCAAAAGATGGTGCAATATTGCCAAGAAAAGCACAAAGTCAAAGCAAGACTAATCTAATGAGATGCTTTTGGTATTTAAAGAAGTGCTGTTGATGCCTTTAAAATGGTCTCCAGCCTTTACTTTACACAGCAGGAGTGTGGAATGCTGTCTTGAAATACAAATGTGTTGTATTAAATCATATTGTTGAACCCAGCCTCCCTAGCCCTCACTCTCAGTGTCACACTAGTATCTCTCCTGTGAATATATATAATATATAATAGATCTCTCCAGAGTCGCAGGTGGGCCGGCAGCAAATCCACATCGGCGTTCACTGCAACAGGCTGCACGCTAACGAGGGTCATTTCTCTGCCGACACGTCCTGACTAAACATTCCCAGTTAGCCTGCAGCCTTTCTCCCTCACACAGCCATGAAACGTCTCTTCGTTAAAGTGGTAAAGGTTAACAACGCTACAGTGATGATAATGAGGTGACAGACTGAGCACAGTTGCATTTGGAAATTTCTAAATCTTGTTCCTGTACAATGTCTTACAGAGCTTGTTCGTGATGGTGGACTGTACAGACAAGAAGTTGTGCCATGACGGAGGGCAACGTGGGTAAAAAAGACATGAGACACACAGCCCAGAACCACTGCCACCTCTTCTTGGGCGGGGCCTTGCTTCTACTCCTGCTCAACCATGTCCAGAGCTGCCCTTCCCGTTGCGACTGCTCGGCCCAAAGCAAGTCAGTTAGCTGCCACCGCAAGCGCCTGCCTGCGATTCCCGAAGGCATCCCCATTGAGACACGGGTCCTGGACCTCAGCAAGAACAAACTGCGCATCATAACACCAGACAACTTCTCTTCATTTCAGCAGCTGGAAGACTTGGATCTTAGCGACAACCTCATCAGTGTAGTCGAGCCGAGTTCCTTTCGTTTCCAAGTGGCTCTGCGTGCACTCAACTTTCGCAGTAATCTGATTCAGCTAATTCCTGTCGGTGTACTGTCCGGACTGACCAATCTCAGTCGCCTGGACCTGAGCCACAATCGACTGGTGGTTCTCCTGGATCACGCCTTCCAGGATCTGAGAAAGCTGACAAAGCTCGAGGTGGGTGATAACGAACTTGTTTTCATCTCTCAGCGGGCGTTCACTGGGTTACTTGGACTGCAAAGTCTGACCCTGGAACGTTCCAATCTCACCGTGGTCCCCACCGATGCGCTGGGACATCTGCACAGCCTGGTCGAGCTGCACATGCGCTACTTAAGCATTGGTTTTCTAAAGCCGTACTCATTTAAGAAGCTGTTCCTTCTTCGGCATCTTGACATTGATAACTGGCCCTTGTTAGAGACTCTGCCTCCATACTCACTACATGGCCTCAACCTGACATCACTCTTCATAACCAACACCAACTTGACTACCTTTCCTGGTGCAGCTCTGCGCAGTCTGCCCTACCTCACACATCTTAACCTGTCTTACTGCCACATCCAGTATATCCATCAGGGGGAACTAGGCCAACTGCCACATTTGCTAGACCTTCGCCTTCAAGGGGCTCATCTAGTTTCTATTGAGCCCTCTGCATTTGTTGGCCTGAAATCTTTGCAACTTTTAGATGTTTCACAGAACCGACTGGACTCCTTGGAGAGGGAAGTGTTTGCCTCTCCACAGAGCCTTCGGAGGTTGTGTCTGGGTGGAAACCCGTTGGTCTGCGACTGCCGATTGCTGTGGCTGCTCAACAGCCACAAGCCACTCTCGCTGAAGCTTTTAGATGAGCAACCTCAGTGCAGCGCACCCGAGCACCTCGTGGGGAAGACTCTTCGTGACCTCAAGGAGCCTTTGGTGTCTAGGTACATGACCTGCACAAAGCCACGGATAGGACCCAATACAACACAATCGCTGATGACGGATGAAGGACAGCCCGCCCACCTGAGCTGCATGGCCGAGGGAGCACCCCGTCCATCAGTGTTCTGGATCACACCTCATAGACGTCACATCACAGCAAAGAGCAGTGGCAGGGTAGAAGTCCAACCGGATGGCACCCTGGAAATCAAAACAGCAGAGCTGCATGACAGCGGGGTGTACTATTGCATTGCTAGCAACCCTGCTGGCAATGCAAGCCTGTCAGCTTCGTTAGCTGTTAAGAGCTCAGGCATTGCAGACAGAGCTCACTATACCAATAGGAGCTCAAATTACCTGACAGACTCCAACAGCACAAGGGGGAACGGGACTGTACTGTACAACATGACAGTTCCTATTGATATTAAGACCATCATCATATCTACAGCCATGGGCTGCCTGTCCTTTTTAGGTGTGGTCATCTTCTGCTTCCTGCTTCTTTTTGCCTGGAGTAGAGGAAAAGGACGTCACAAAAACAACTTTGACATCGAATACGTCCCTCGTAAGTCTAACGGCACCGTAGCGGAGGTGACGGAAACAAGCGGCCCAAGACGGGTCAACATGAAAATGATCTGAAGACAGTGCAGATTGGTGCAAACATTACAACAAAATATCCACATATCAGCAAAAACACACACACACACAACAGATTTTCTATGACAAAGTGGATTTGTGACAAACGAAAGTGATGTACTATTATAGTGGGTGTCAATATGACAGTGGTCTAGTGATACAGTGGGCATGTGAATATTAAAGTGAAGTCGTGAACATGTCTATATGAAATGATGTTCTCATACAGTACACCGAGTATAACACTATAATCAACATATCAGTATGAGAGTGAAATAGGCCAGTGTTTCATGGTGGGATGAATGACACTTGTGTCAACTGCCGAGACATGGATGTGATGGAGGGAGTTGTTGGGAGGGGGCGCGACATCCGAGTGGGGCGAGAGCCATTTAACACGTCAGTAAGCTGCTGTATGGATGCTACCTTCATGAGAGTGTGTGTGTGCGTGTGTGTGAGCGCATTGGTGTACGCATGTTGCATTTGTGCAATCCTTTGTGCATGTGCACGCACTGCCTTTCTTCTTGGACGGATTGATTCATGTAACTGATTTGAAAGTATCCCTACAGTCCCCAACAGAATAGTCGCACTGCAATAGAACAAATGACCATCAGGAGGGCCACATTTCACTAATCTTTACACTTTCAAACCACATCCTTGTTTCACTGCTGTGACCTCAGGTGGGAATTTGTTACAGAGAGAAAGTTTAGCTCGCACGGCCGCGGCACTGTTGTCCGGCAACGCTCGTCTTGAGAAATAGCACCGGTGGGTAAAGGTGGTTCTGGTTAGCTCTGGTTAGGGTTCTGTCGAGATGGCATGTTAAACCCATCCCATAGTGCAACAAATCATTGGCAGATTTCCCTGTCAGACAAATCCCGGGATGTGATATGAAAGAGTGGATAGCCAGACATAGTGCCAAAGGCTGAGCAGCCTGTGCACCGTTTGGGAGCAAAGCAGCTTTGACTTTTGCAGATTTATGAGTTGAATTTCTCGTCCTCTCATTTTTCTTGATCACCTTTTAAACCTTGTGTGTCTGGATCGTTCTCCAAAGCACTGGATATTTAATCGATGGCAGTTAAAGTTGTGGTGAAATATTGTATTATTTGTTTCTTTATTAAAATATTTACTTGAAACTGTTTTAAATGTTTGGGGGGGGCAGTAAAACAAGGGCAACTCTTTGTGATGCAGGAACGTTGGGTGTTAACTTGTGTGATCTTGTTGTGATAAAATGTTCAAGGTTGTAAAAAGTGTTTTCATAATACAAATTTATTGGTATATTTTCAAAAATGAAATAAACATTACCTATACCCCTGAAATTGGAGTTCATTTGGTTTTAGTCCCGTTTTGAAAAGCTCCAAATGAACTTTGTCTGATTTGCATCTCACACAGCTTCTTTGTTCCCAGTCTTCATTGAATAGTTCTGCTTCGTAATCTGCCTCATTTCTTCTGCACTTGTGACAAAACAATGCAGATGGTTCCCTTCCTGGCCCGCGGCTCCCTGCCTGGCCCGTGGTTCCCCGCCTGGACCGCGGTTCCTCTCACAGGTCTAGGTTACTGCTCAGTTTCTGAGCTGACACCCAGCAACACGAGGAACCCTGCAGTCACCTGTGTCTACATTTACAGAAGAAATGCTCAGTAGCCCTTTTCTTCACTGACTATCTGATAAAAGAAAATGCAAATTTGAAATGTTGCTATGTGTTAATGGTGAAATGGTCTTTTGTGTCGTTTTGTATGCAAGGATTGGGGTTAGGGTTGGTGCACCATCGATGTCGTTTGTGGACGGACATCCTGCAACATGACGCTTATGGATGATTCATGGTCTTTTATGTTGTTCAGAAGGTATTAGTTCCATCAGGGGGAAAAGATCCAACTAACACTGGGCTGATGGGCTCCTTCCCAGTGGAAACTCAGCATCCAGGTTTGGTGGCACTGAAGAAGGCATTAATGCTCAGGACCTTGTAGCTTGGCATGAATCATGTCTCCCATCATTAAAGATGTTCACAAGGCATCTGTCAGAACAGACCCAGCCTCATCAAAGAGAAGCAAAGTGAAACTGGGCTGGCTGCTCCGCTCAGCTAATGGAGTCTGTAGGATGAGCCATGATATGTGGAGATCTCCGACACTTCTGATGGACATGAAAAGACATTTTCTGTTAAGGTTGCATGAGATCCTCCTTTTTCAAGTGCTCCTTACAGTAAGGTTGCCCGACAGGAGTTCAACAAGAGTCAAACAACAGTTTAGAGGAGCTCTGCCCACACATCCTCATGCGGTGGCACGACTGGGCCAAACCTGGACAGATGACAGTCTTGATCATGATCATCTTACTGCCTGGCTACTCCTGACGCTGCTCCCTCTATGGTGCATGCCCTCATGTCACCTGGATCAATCTAAAATATTTGGCATCCACCGTAGCGGCTCTCCATTTGTCCCAGGTCTCACTGGTGATGCACCAACAATAATGAAACGTCAGTCAGGAACCGAGCCGCACAGCCGGTAGGTCCAGCCCACACAAGACCCACCCAGTGGAGAGCTTGGCAGCCTTGAACAAACAAGTACTTCCTTCTTGGGGGGCATTATGGGCACCTGAGCACATTTATCGTCCTGATTAAAACTGCCAGAGATGAAATGCAGCATCGCTCCAAACAAAGGTGGGAAGGAAAAGTTGGATTTCTAAACATCTCCAAGGGACAGTGAGTGTTCACAAAGCACAGAGCTGACACAAAAGGTCAGCCATATTTCAAGTCATCAATAAAACACAGCCAAGAAACGGTGGCGCTCGTGTTGAGAGGAAAGAGGGCAGGATAATGGATGTCAGAAGCTCTGGCACTTTTTCTTCAAATAATAAGTGATGATGTCGTCTAGAGTGGCATGGATGTGTTCGGAGTCATCCCGAGTGTCTCCCTCCCCTTCTGTTTCCTTCCAGGCTGGGCGGGGCTGCTTCCAGCTTCACGCCCATCTTGAGATCGACACACCTGGGACTCGTCTCCAGTTCATCATCCACACCTGCCTCCTGCTTTAACAGCCCGCTCCACCTTGCAGCCTGGTGCAGCCTGGCTCCTGAACATGTGCACACACACGTTTCTTGATTCCCGTTTTGAGGTCCGAACCGATTGTCAGTTTGTCAGCTGATTTTAGTTCCGGATTGTTAAACATGGCTTCATAATCCTCTGACACAAGATTTTAAGATTTCAGAAAATGAAGAAAAACAAAGTGTGGCTCAATTTGTGTATCGCACATAGAAAATGAGCATGTAAGCTTTTTTTCCTTATTATTTCTGGATAATGTATAGAAGTATTCTCCCCTGACTAAATTTTTTTTTTTTTTAATTCTGTCTCTTTAAATTCTTTTTGGTAAAGATGTGTTTTCTTTTTCCTAATGAAACAGCACCATCAGCTCCATTTAACCTCCTTCTGGCCAAACGTGTGCACGGCCCAATTAAGACGCAGCTTGTGGCAAGTGTCAGCAGAAGGTGCGATATGAAAGATGAGCACAATAAAAGAAAGTCCTCTCCCAGTGCTGCACAGGCAACCCCCCCAGGCATTGAACCCACCCATTGTTCACCCCCACGGTGCACTCTTCTCATTTTACAGCCTTCTCCACAGCGTTGGAGCAGCGAGGAACGGAGGAACGGAGGAAGACCCCCCCAACAGTACAGATGTGTGTATAAAAAAGTACCCTGGAGGCCACCAGCATGAATGTTCTGAACATTCCAGTCAGGGAGGGATTATCCTTTGGGCTTCACTGGCAACAGGTGGAGCTTCACAGAGGGAAGCTGGTTCATGGTGAAGGATGAAAGATGTCAGGAAACATGTCAGTGGATCTCATCACTGTTGTTCTAGCTGGCCATGAATTATGATGGCCACAGATGAATTATGATGAGTGATTAATGTTGCAGCGACGGCGCTGCCCCATTTCCTCCCACAGACACTAAATCACAGAGGAAGGAATGCTGGGCGTTGATTCATTCAGACATTAATCCTCCATACAATAAGCATTGCAGTCAGCATTAAATAGGCATTGTTCAAATTCACTGATTCACTGGTGTCTACTGCAATGAGTCAACATTTAATTCTGGGTCCAGGGAGGGGCTCCCCCTTTATAGCTGCATGCAAAAAAAACTGAATTTCTCTCTGTGGAGACCTTCACAGCCAAACATGCCTAAAGTCCTGACTCTCAGCCCAACACCAACCTAAAACCAGTTCTATCCCAAACCTTCAAACCATCCATCTTTACCCTTAAACAGTCATTTAGAATTGTGTAGGACAAAGCAAAATGACCCCCGCCTCACAAAAACGTACACACACACACACACACACACACACACACACACACACACACACACACACACACACACACTCTTGGCACCCAGAGTGGAGACGTCCAATTACTATGAGACTGGAAGGTGGGAGATAAACACACGAGATCGTCAGTGATTAAAGTTTCATTTGCTTTTTTTTCCCCTCAACCTGAAATCCTAAACTCTGAAATCCACATGTAGATAACAGATCTGTTATCAGAGTGTTAAATCTGTATTTAAACTTGCAAAACTTATGAAAGTGGCTTTGGTACCCGCGCTCATGGATCTGGGAATCTGAGGTCCCACCTGAGGCTGAATCTCCATGTGGGCACATTGTGACGTGCAAGTGTGGACCACAACCAGGAGATTTACAGGTGAGCAGTTAGCTTAGAAGCATTTCTGAAGATAGGATCATGGCGCCTGCCCTGTTTGTGGCACATATACGATAGCAGAATGGCTGGCACGACTCTCGTCAGGCATCGTTTAATTGCGTACACTCACTGCGTAGGTTTGGCATCATTCTGAAGGAATTAAAAAGGAGTATGGTCATTCATACGGTAGTGTTGCATAATCTTAGTATCAAAGAGGCTAACAGTAGTGTTCCGTTTTCCCCACGGAAAGGGTAACTTGGTGTCCAAACTATAAGGATATTACTCTATTCAATTTTTTCCCACTTTTTGTTTTTATTTCCAAAGTGCAGTGAGCAGGTAATAAACATGAAATCAGGAAATCAAGGTTTCACTCGTGTGCATTATAAGCACAACTTTCCAGCATTTACATACACATTGCAATATTAAACAGCATTACACCAGATGTTTTAAAATACGACTAATTCATTTTGTATCCTGATCGGGCATAAAAGTTAAATAGCATGATGTCAGTGAACAAATGCATTTTAAATACTTCACACATATTATGCATCATATTCAAATATCAAACATCAAATATCAGCAGCAAATGAAATCTTGAAACACATTAATAACATTCAAAGTAGCAAATCCCAAGCATTTATGTACGTCTGAAAGGCAAATGTGATATAGCCCAGCAGCCCCAATAGCCTCTGTCTCTCCAGAGGAAACACAGCTGGACTACAGCTCCCAGAAACCACTGGGCAAACCAGGAAGTGGACATCTATGCTACAAGCTGGTCAAACAATCAAACATTCCAAAGCAAGGGAAAAAGCAACCTGAACAAACATTTAAAGCTTCAGAAAGACGGTCAAACACCAAATCCATCTCCATTAACAGCATCACAATATCAATATTTAAGTTTAGGAGCATGGAGACAGTGAGAGTGACACAAGTAAACCAAACAAACCCAAGACTTATCCAGAACTTATCATTAGCTTTACCAAGTAGACCCAACAGCACCGCAGGAGCCACCATGACAGCAGATGACAAAGCCAGCAGAAAGTAAGAAACCCAATAAAACTCACCAAGCAGCCGACACCAGGTGAGAATGTGGACAGGTAGCAACTGAACTCTCCCGCTCCCTTTAACCAGTCAGAAGGGTCACATGGGCACAAAGTGCAGATGCTACTTAAAGTGAGCTCATTCAACTAGCCTAGCGACCAGGTAGGTCTTGGCTTTTTAGTCAATGAAACCATTTTATCCCTTAGACAGAAATAATTAAAGAGAAATTAAAGAAGAATTAAAGAAAATTAAAGATGAAATAGGAGAATTCCACAAAACACAACAAGTAGAATTTGTCTGAGTTTAATCAAAGATTAACTGGTGAGCACCGTTGTGGGCTAACAAAGATCGCTCTGGAAAAAACAGACCAAGGTTGCCACTTAATGGTGTCTGAAAGCACAATGGTGATGAGGGCAACAAGGGCTAAATGAACCCCTAAAGAACAATCAACACAGCCCAGGAGAGCACAAAGGTGAGTCTGTGAACTGGGTGTTAAATCACCCATATTAAAGAATAATATATTGATGCTGACTTTAATGGGCCTCAAAAAATGGACCAAATTTTAAGTCAAAGGTTGAATTGTGGAGACAATGGATGTGGACTTTCATGGGTGTATTAGTAACTCGGGTTAGGCTTGGTGCTGAGGGAATAACAGGATCACCACCGACGTGTGTCCACACATGCAGATTCACACCCAGTGCATCAAAATGCCTTTGAAATACTAAAATGTACGAGCGTCCACTGAGACCTTTCAGTCCGACACAATGAGGCACAAACTTTATTTTTTTTAAAGAATTCCCATTTATCTGAGGGAACACCAGCAGAGCCTGGGTCTCCCCAAACTGCCATCAAACATGTCATCTGCTGCAAGGTCATTAGGAAAACATCCCAGTTTATAATCTCTGGTACAGTGCTACATGCTAGTCTCAAGTATTAACCTTTAAACTTCCAATAGTGATGATTACAACTGGGTCCAGAAGTCTGCTCTGAGAAATGGTTTGATAAGTTAGACAAGGCTTGTTCACGACATTTATGAAAAATGGTATTAAACGCTTCAATTTCAAGTTATTAATTAGCTGGTCATTCTGCCTCAGTTAAATGATCAGATTACAGAGTAGTTTGGGATTAATCACAATTTTAAAAGGAGCCATTATTCATATTCCTTGAATGAGACCGTGGGGTCGTCACGGATGGTAGCTGGGCCCACGTACACAGGTCGTGGCACAAACACAACGGAGCATTCAGAGCAGAAAAGCTCGTGGCTCAAAGCAACAGCACAGCAGTCAATGTGATGTGAAGATTGATCAAAGAAGCCGGGGGGCTACGCTAACGGGTTAGGGTTAGGGTTTGGTTAGGGTTAGGGTTTGGTTAGGGTTAGGGTTAGGGTTAGGGTTTGGTTAGGGTTAGGGTTAGGGTTAGGGTTTGGTTAGGGTTAGGGTTTGGTTAGGGTTAGGGTTAGGGTTAGGGTTTGGTTAGGGTTAGGGTTAGGGTTAGGGTTAGGGTTTGGTTAGGGTTAGGGTTAGGGTTTGGTTAGGGTTAGGGTTTGGTTAGGGTTAGGGTTAGGGTTTGGTTAGGGTTAGGGTTAGGGTTTGGTTAGGGTTAGGGTTTGGTTAGGGTTAGGGTTAGGGTTAGGGTTAGGGTTTGGTTAGGGTTAGGGTTTGGTTAGGGTTAGGGTTAGGGTTTGGTTAGGGTTAGGGTTTGGTTAGGGTTAGGGTTGGGTTAGGGTTAGGGTTTGGTTAGGGTTAGGGTTAGGGTTTGGTTAGGGTTAGGGTTTGGTTAGGGTTAGGGTTAGGGTTTGGTTAGGGTTAGGGTTAGGGTTTGGTTAGGGTTAGGGTTAGGGTTAGGGTTAGGGTTAGGGTTAGGGTTAGGGTTAGGGTTTGGTTAGGGTTAGGGTTTGGTTAGGGTTAGGGTTTGGTTAGGGTTAGGGTTTGGTTAGGGTTAGGGTTGGGTTAGGGTTAGGGTTAGGGTTTGGTTAGGGTTAGGGTTAGGGTTTGGTTAGGGTTAGGGAGGGTTAGAGTTAGGAGTTAGGGTTAGGGTTTGGTTAGGGTTAGGGTTTGGTTAGGGTTAGGGAGGGTTAGAGTTAGGAGTTAGGGTTAGGGTTTGGTTAGGGTTAGGGTTAGGGAGGGTTAGAGTTAGGAGTTAGGGTTAGGGTTAGGGTTAGGGTTAGGGAGGGTTAGAGTTAGGAGTTAGGGTTAGCAGCGGGGTTTAGCATTCGGCTGTCAGAGATGTACGAAAACATCTTGAGATTTTAACGAGTAGCAGAATTATATGAGAGCAGCTGTGGAATTGTGTCTGCTAAATGGTGGAACCTGCAGAAGCTGGACCCATCCAGGGATTTGGGAGCTTGTGCAGACTTTAGGAAGCACGTAGAAATTAAAATGCCTGAGAGCTGTTATTGTTAAAGGTCCTGCTCAGGCATCAAAGCAACCTTTCAGATCTTCTTTAACGAGCAGTTTGGACATCATTCTGCCTGGTCTTCCATCAGAACCGATGCCCCGCTCCACTGCTGCCTGCCCGTGCAGCTGGTCCCTAACTCCTGCTTTATCCGCTCATTAAAGTGATCGGCCCCTGGCAGCTGCACGAGAGGACACCAGCTTCTTTGAAGTTCCCTTCTTTGAATTGATCATTGTTGTGGCACGTTTCAAAGATGGAGGCAGCTTTGAAGCAGCACAAGTGGCGTGGGCTCATCATGCTCCTGTTGTGGACTTGCTGGAAATGCATCTTCACGATGTGGTTCTTCATGAATATTCTGCTCTCTGCAGAGTTGGACCTCAGCTTTTGAAGCTCTGCTGCAAGGTTCTACCCAGGGCCAGAGGAGGAGGAGTCAGGACTCCCGGGTGACCCTGGAGGTGGCTCTGAGGAAGTTTGGGTGGTGGGCATAAAAGGAGCCTGTCTGTCTGCCTGCCTGCCTGCCTGTCTGCCTGCCTGTCTGTCTGTCTGTCTGTCTGCCTGCCTCCCTGCCTGCCTGCCTGCCTGTCTGCCTGCCTGCCTGCCTGCCTGCCTGTCTGCCTGTCTGCCTGCCTCCCTGCCTGCCTGCCTGTCTGCCTGCCTCCCTGCCTGCCTGCCTGTCTGTCTGCCTGCCTGTCTGCCTGTCTGCCTGCCTGTCTGCCTGTCTGTCTGTCTGCCTGCCTGCCTGCTTCCCTGCCTGCCTGTCTGCCTGCCTGCCTGTCTGTCTGTCTGCCTGTCTGTCTGCCTGTCTGCCTGTCTGTCTGCCTGCCTGCCTGTCTGTCTGTCTGCCTGTCTGTCTGCCTGTCTGTCTGCCTCCCTGTCTGTCTGCCTGCCTGCCTGCCTGTCTGTCTGCCTACCTGCCTGTCTGCCTGCCTCCCTGCCTGTCTGCCTGCCTGCCTGCCTCCCTGCCTGTCTGTCTGTCTGCCTCCCTGCCTGTCTGTCTGCCTCCCTGTCTGCCTGCCTGTCTGTCTGCCTCCCTGCCTGTCTGCCTCCCTGCCTGTCTGCCTGCCTGCCTGCCTGTCTGCCTGCCTGCCTGCCTGTCTGCCTGCCTCCCTGCCTGTCTGCCTGCCTGCCTGTCTGCCTGCCTCCCTGCCTGTCTGTCTGCCTGCCTGCCTGCCTGTCTGCCTGCCTGCCTGCCTGCCTGTGTGCCTGCCTGTCTGCCTGCCTGCCTGTCTGCCTCCCTGCCTGCCTGTCTGTCTGCCTCCCTGCCTGTCTGCCTGCCTGTCTGCCTGCCTGCCTGCCTGCCTGTCTGTCTGCCTGCCTGCCTGCCTGTCTGCCTGCCTGCCTGTCTGCCTGCCTGCCTGCCTGTCTGTCTGCCTCCCTGTCTGCCTGCCTGCCTGCCTGTCTGCCTGCCTGCCTGTCTGCCTGCCTGCCTGCCTGTCTGTCTGCCTCCCTGCCTGTCTGCCTGCCTGTCTGCCTGCCTGCCTGCCTGTCTGCCTGCCTGCCTGTCTGCCTGCCTGCCTGCCTGTCTGTCTGCCTCCCTGTCTGCCTGCCTGCCTGCCTGCCTGTCTGCCTGCCTGCCTGTCTGTCTGCCTGCCTGTCTGTCTGCCTCCCTGCCTGTCTGCCTGCCTGCCTGCCTGTCTGCATGCTGGGAATGGGTGACTTGACAAATGATCATAAAAGCTTTTTCTTGGATAAAACCATTTTCTCATCAATCTGTGCCAGATTAGCATGTTGTTGTTCCAGATCCTTTCCTTCCAATTGTGTGTTCTAATGACATTCCTGGTTGTTTCAGGTGTATCCAGGTTTGTATGAGCACGTGTGACTAATAACTAGAAGGGCAAATACGTTTTCCCACCTTACATTTCCCCTCCACATGAAAGAATACTATAAGATGTGGTGTCACATGCAGCACTTCTTTTGTTCTTCTGTTTCTCGTTTAGTTCAGGTTTCCCACTTGTTCCTGCACACGTTGCTAAAATGACAGGCTGCCTCCAGCGTCTGCTGACAGATTTCAAATAAGACTTTCTCCCATCTGTGCCATGAGACAGGTAGATTTCTCATAACCCTTTCTTTCTGAGGAGATCTTTGATGAGACAGCCCGAGAAGCTGCTACCTTTTCAAACAAGGGACCACGAAGGCAGACCTCTTGCACCGAGGGTGATAACGATCCATGCGAGTCAGCACCCGAGGCTCGAAGGACAAACCTCCGACTGTCGTATACTTGGAGTGAAAGTGGGCGAAACACGATTGTTTCAGTGCAAGAGTCCCTGCAAGGAAGAGAGTAACAGCGTTACTAGCGTGGCGATCGGCTGTGTGTTCTGACTGGGCGTTTAGTGGGTCTGAGTCCATTTTTGATCTAATCCACAGCTGTAAAGTGCCTGAAAAGCAACGTCTAATATGTAATGTATTACCACCAACTTGCCGTTTTGTTCTGTGCCTAAACGGGCATAGGTGTTTGCTGGGAGGTTAGAAAAGACCCGAAACATGGACATATTCTCTCCTTTTTGTAATGGTGCTGAGGAGAATACAAAAGGATTAACATGCTGAAGATGAAAAGATTGATAAAAGGAAGAATGGAACAAGCCTTGAGGCAACTTTACTTGGAGGATGATGCATCTCTTCACCAGGCTGTGTCTCCAGTTAGGGGCATGCATCCATAAAACCCCTGATTCCCACATTCAACTCAGAAAAACATGTATCCATGCGGAAAATGTTCTACATTAAGATTTTAGCCAAGACAAAAAAATTGGTGCTGCAGTGACGGCTTCTCACAGGCTGAAGTGAAATCAGTGGAGCAGCCAGGAGGAGCACAATTAGGGCTGGCTGGAGGCGACCTTGAAAACTTTAGAGGGAGCTAAATTTAAACTAAAGGGGCTTACTTGCTGCTGACAGGCCAGAAAAAGAGGGACTCTCATTTCATTTATAGAAGTTTGGGAACAGAACTCAGGCTGGCTGTCGAACAATCACCTGACACAGGAAGTGAATATGAAAGAGGCAAAGAGAGCTGCTCTGGTAGGGTTAGGGTTAGGGTTAGGGTAGGGTTAGGGTTAGGGTTAGGGTTAGGGTTAGGGTAGGGTTAGGGGTAGGGTAGGGTAGGGTTAGGGGTAGGGTTAGGGTTAGGGTTAGGGGTAGGGTTAGGGTAGGGTAGGGTAGGGTTAGGGTTAGGGTAGGGTTAGGGTAGGGTTAGGGTTAGGGTTAGGGTAGGGTTAGGGTTAGGGGTAGGGTTAGGGTTAGGGTAGGGTTAGGGTAGGGTTAGGGTTAGGGTAGGGTTAGGGGTAGGGTTAGGGTTAGGGTTAGGGTAGGGTTAGGGGTAGGGTAGGGTTAGGGTTAGGGTAGGGTTAGGGTAGGGTTAGGGTTAGGGTTAGGGAGGGTTAGGGTTAGGGAGGTTTAGGGTTAGGGTTAGGTTTAGTTAGGGTTAGGGTTAGGTTTAGGGTTAGGGTTAGGTTTAGTTAGGGTTAGGGTTAGGGTTAGAGGGTTAGGGTTAGGGAGCTTTAGGGTTAGGTTTAGTTAGGGTTAGGGTTAGGTTTAGGGTTAGGGTTAGGGTTAGGTTTAGTTAGGGTTAGGGTTAGAGGGTTAGGGTTAGGGAGGTTTAGGGTTAGGGTTAGGTTTAGTTAGGGTTAGGTTTAGGGTTAGGTTTAGGGTTAGGTTTAGGGTTAGGGTTAGGGTTAGGGTTAGGGTTAGGTTTAGTTAGGGTTAGGGTTAGAGGGTTAGGGTTAGGGAGGTTTAGGGTTAGGGTTAGGTTTAGTTAGGGTTAGGGTTAGGGTTAGGGTTAGGGTTAGGGTTAGGCTTAGACATGGTCTGAGTGCAGCTCGTATGGATGAAGAGCAGCAGCCATGAAAAGCCCCAGCAGGTAACAGCAGCAACATCTGAAGACTCCAAACAGGCCTCACCTGTGGTGCTGGGAACCCCTCGTAGCCATAGCGGAGGGTTCAGATGTCAATTAAACTGATACCCACCATGCCCGTCTCCTGCTTTGGGATTAAAAATACTGAGAGTTCTGTCTGGTTCCCCAATAAAGGGAAGATACAGGGTGAAATGGTCGGGGCAATATTCAAGCTATATATTGTATTTTGTTCTGGCTATGTATATAAAGTGACAAATAGCAGCAACCTACAGTTTGGCATGGAAACATAGGTTCACAACAAGGTTAAAAAAAAAATTCTTTAAAATTCTATGATTCATTAGAAATGGGAAATGTCCCATTGTGCTTTTAAAGTGAACTGTATGTGAGGCTACCACAACTCCAGGGTCCATCGCCTCCTGAAATCCTCACCCTGACTTTTCCAGGTAAATAAAAACATGTTGTTATGGAAAAATGCGAAAACATTCATGAAATGAAGACATTCCAACGGAATGCACCATTTTGGATCCTGAGTTCTGGAAAGTCTGAATTGCAGATGGGCCATTTACAACCACCGGTGCAAACTATTCCATTGGTGTCCCACTGCGACGTATCTCAGCAAAGACATTGTGAGTTTTGAACAACTTCCCTCAAGTGCGTTTCTGTATTTAAGACTTGCTGTGAGTGTCGGTTCGAATCCCTCCACATCTTTATTTCCTGCACTGGTGACACAAAGAACTTGGATCAGCCTCTCAAAGGTGGAGCTGCGGGTGAGACTCCCATTTGCTCCTCACAAAGCATCACTGCAGACATCGCTGTGGCCAAGGTGGCACCCTGACGTGCCAATGACATCATTGAGTCGAATATCGCCCACTAGAGGGCGCGCGCGGCCGTATAAATAAGTGACGTGCGTGTGACGTACCAGGAAGTGATCTGCAGACGCGTTGGCTCCCTGCGGAGGGTATTTGACAGGTTCTAAAAGTGTTCTCCACCAACCTCTTCTGTGTTTCTGGGTGTCAGGGTTAGCGGTGAAAGGGGAGGTCGAGCGGGTGAGTTTACGTTCTTTTATTGGTAGATTTCAGTCTGTATCCTTCCCAATTATCTTACACTCACCACTTTCTTCTTTTCCAGTCGCTAATCTGCGAATATCCGCTGTAGTTTAAGAAGATCTTTCATCAGCCCTGTAGGTTTTTGGATTGTCTGCTTGTGTTTTATCCAACAATGTGTCGGATTCATGTCAGGAGCCGAGTTAGTGTCCAAGATAAATTCATCTGTCAGCTCCGTTTTATCGAACCTTATTTCAGATCTGAGCCTGACAGGAGCTTTCAGAATCACCGGCCTTGTGTTAATAGTCTTTCTTTGAGAGATTTTCATGTTTAACATACACGAGAAAAAAGAAACCTAACCCTAATAACGTCTCTAATCATCCAGTTTCACTTCCAGAAAGATGCCATAGAGAAAACGGGCCTTTTCACCCTTATTTCCAAATAGAATCTGGCTAATTCTTTTTGCCTGTGATTAGCATGCAGCTATATTTGAAGTCCTTGTGCTCGTCTAATGATGTGTTTCGATGCAGGTTTGTGACTCTGGAGACAGCGACTGCATCCCTCATGTCTTCCGGGGGCCCACCTCAGTCTCCTGCGGTGGCCAAAATGGAGGTGGCCCTTGAAGGGGAATGCCCGCTGCTGGCTGCCACCTTTGCCTACTGGGACAACATCCTGGGTCCAAGGGTGCACCACATCTGGGCCCCAAAGTGTGATCATCTGGTGTTCCTCAGTGATGGAGAAGTCACATTTTTGGCCAATCACACTCTTAACGGGGAGATTTTGCGTAGCGCTGAGTGCGGCGCCGTGGATGTGAAATTCTTTGTCCTGGCAGAAAAAGGCGTCATCATCGTGTCTTTGATATTTGATGGTGAGCTGAAGGGGGACAAAAACACATGTGCCCTGTCTGTCATCCTGCCGCAGACGGAGCTGGCCTTTTATCTGCCGCTGCACAACATCTGTGTGGAGAGGCTCAAGCACGTCATCCGCAAGGGACGCATTTGGATGCAGAAGGTACCCTTTGATTTCATGAGTTAGCTTTTTTGGTTCAGGCGGGGACATAGAAGTCGCATGCAAACGTGGTTTGAGCTTTCATTTCTCCTTATAGACTGACCCCTTTTTTCAATGCGGGATTGGAAGAGTAATGACAATAATAACTCATGTGAGGTCTCCTCAGTGAAGAGGAGGGCATGTGATCATAGCCAAGAGATGAATGCGTTGGCCTTTGCTGTATTAGGAAGTGGTTGCAGATGAGATGGTGGTTGTCATCAGTGGTTTGATGACATCATCAAACCTGCCATTTTTCAACATCATTTCATGGCTTTGGTGTCCTGGACACTGTTCAGGCCACTTCCTTCTTCCCCTGACTTTGCTTCTGAAAGTGTAAAAGCAACAAAAATATGTCCATCTGCAATGAAAAGCAAGTGATGAGCTTTGTTTCTGAGATCGGCCAAGAGCACTGGTTTTCCTAAAGTTCTATGGGACCAACAAGTAGCGGAATCTTGCTTCTTCTTTATAACTTATATGTCCTAAAGATACTCATATCCTTGTCAGAAACTGCTTGAATCAATTGTTTTCCTCACATTTTAGGGCTACAACATCATTTCAGTGTTGAGCTTGGAGATTATCCCCATCATGGAGTTATTGGCGTCCATGAAGACCCACAGCGTGCCAGAAGACATCGATGTGAGCAGCAGACCCCACACAACCAACTCGTCAGTTCATTGCTATCTCTGAAGGTTTTAACTCTTTCAGGGTATCTTGAGATCTCCTACGATCATCACTCAGTGTGACACCATGCTAATCGTGCTTTCTAATGTGCTACTGCTTCCCTGGTAGCGCCCCCCCCCTTCCTTCTTTACAAACATGTGTTGCTAGATGTTAGCAATGACGAGTCACCGTTATTATTTCACAAGCAATTTATTACTGAGTCAATTTGTTGACCCGCCTGCATGCGCGCTCGTGTCCTACGAAGTGTTGTTTGACTGTAGAGGATTTCTGGAATGCCCCCGCCTTCATTTAGCCAAAGTTAGCTGAATCGAACCCGTCAGGAAAAAACCCAGCAACTTGGACATCAGCCTTCAAATTCTGCCCCGCCTCTCCATCTTCTGCCCCGCCTCTCCATCTTCTGCCCCGCCCCTCCATCTTCTGCCCCGCCCCTCCATCTTCTGCCCCGCCTCTCCATCTTCTGCCCCGCCTCTCCATCTTCTGCCCGCCCCTCCATCTTCTGCCCCGCCCCTCCATCTTCTGCCCCGACTTTGTGATCACGCTGTTATTTCGGTGGAATAATGCCAGACATATTTGGGAAGCGGCACGCTGGATGCTAAAACATTCCTGACCCGGTGATTGATAGACGGATGGAGGGGCGGAGCTACAGACACTAAACGTTAAAAACATTATTGACTGGCATATCAGGGCCATTTTATGATTAACTTGGAATTAACTTACATTTCTTAGATACTGCTTCTAATTTAAAAGCTAATTTTAAAAATGAACTTGTTTTCTCCCCATGTTTAGATAAAAGACACTGTGCTAAATGATGATGACATTGGAGATAGCTGCCATGAGGATTTCCTTCACAAGTAAGCAGGACTGGGGGGTGATGAAGCTCGCAGCAGAAGTTTCCTTCTGGAGGAAGGATGAAAGCTGAATCAGCATCAGAATCAGAATCATGATTTTTGACCACGAAGGCACTGAGAGCTCCTCGCCAGAGGAGATTAGATCTGTGAAGGTTTTTTGGGCTGGATGGGGGTGGCAGAGCAGAAGATGTGAGCTGGCTGACTATGGCAGTAACACAATATTTAGTTTAACTCTCGACATGAAGACAAACAGCAGTTAGCAGTTTTGGACATTGCCGGTTCTCCCCTGAGGATGTCCAGAACTTTGTGCTCTACTGAGGAGCAGCCCATTAAGGGTCCAGTATAAAGAGTCCGGAAGTTCCCCTCATCCAGTCACTAGGTCCACCTGTCTCTAAATATAACACTTTGGTTTAAAACCTTTTACTAGGAATTTGATCGTGTTTCTATTGTACAGCAGGTGCCTGACGATCAGTCGGAAAATATAAAACAAATGAAATGATTACGGAATGCAAAGTTCATAAATCTTAAAGCAGATGCCACTTCCTGGTGGGTCGGACCCAAATCCTGTCCCAGTGCCTCTTGTACTTCAGGCTCGTGACCACAGTTTCTGTCATTACTCCTGCAAGGTTCTTCCTAATTCCCAGAAGGTGATTAAGCTGATTGCTCCTCTGTCTCGGTGCTTCAGGGCCATCAGCTCCCATCTGCAGACATGCGGCTGTTCCATCGTGGTGGGAAGCAATCCGGAGAAAATAAATAAGGTAGAGGACTTGAAAGGTGTTGTTTTTGAGATAATTGTACTTTTCCAGCCCATAAATTGTGTCGGTAACTCAACTGTGTTTGGGATTGGGAGCTGGCCGTTGCTCCTCAGGGAGGGAACGTCCCAACTGCTCAGACAGGTTAGCAAAGAGGAAAAGTTGGATTTGGGTGCACATCTGAAAGGCTTCTTCACATTAGCGACATATGTTAGCGACCTTTGTTTGGAAATGTTGTAATCTGATACCGGACCGGCTCCTGCTCTGGTTATAGCCGGTACTGGACATGGCCGCCACCTTCTTGTCACAGCATAATCTCATAATCTCTGAGAATGATCCAACTCTCCGTGTCCCCATTTCCTCAGAACATCCCACCTTTGCTGGAGATGAATTTAGCCTTTGTTTTATGGAAGAAGCCAAAGGTCAGGACGCTGTTCTCTGCCTCGCAGCCTTCTAACTCTTCCCCATCTGATGCTGTTTCTCCTCAGATTGTGCGGACCCTCTGCCTCTTCCTCACCCCCACCGAGAGGAGGTGCTCCCGCCTGTGTCGAGCCGAGGCGTCCTTCAGATATGACACTGGCCTGTTTGTGCAGGGCCTCCTTAAGGTATTCAGCAGTGTTCCCACCTCAGCCGGGGGGGTTTAGAAGGCAGCCTGATCCTTTCCTAATTCTGCCCTTTTGTCTGTTCTGATATACTGAGAACGATGTTTTCATCACCTCAGATCTGCACACGACTTTTATATGTTTCATCATAGCAGTCCAGCACACAGCCATATGCAAATGAGTTCTGAGTCTTTAGCACTAATTTGAACTCTATTAAAGTGTCAGCAGGCAAATTCTAGGTGAATTTTATGATGGTCAGCTTAGATGAGGGTCACAAAGAAGTTCACCTCCAATTTACTGCGCAGCAACATTTGAGATAGAGTCGTTCAAGTCAATGATGCTGCGGAATGTTATTGCTTAATTAATGAGTTAGAGATGGAGAGAGAAAGGCCAGTGAACCGTGAAATCTTGGGTCCATCTTGGACATGAATAGAAAACATTTTCTGAAATATGAAAATTGGTCCCTCTTTCTTTGTGCATCAGTGGTTCTGATCAATAATAAACCATTTCACAAGGCTGGATCTGCCTTTGCTTGTTGTGTCCAGAACCAGGTTGCGTTGCCTCATGTTGCCTCTAGTCCAGCAACTCACCGGCATCATTCATTAACCCTAAACTAACCCTAAACTAACCCTAAACCGGTCAGAGACTTGGCTGTCGTAGCTGAGGGTTAGCCAACGGTGGTGGTCATGGCTTTGCTTTTTCCTAGGACTCCACAGGCAGCTTTGTTCTGCCCTTCCGCCAGGTGCTTTACTCCACTTACCCCACCACGCACATCGATGTTGACGTCAACACGGTCAAGCAGATGCCTCCGTGCCACGAGCACGTCTACAACCAGCGCCGGTACATGCGGTCCGAGCTCAGTGCGCTCTGGAAGACGGACAGTGAGGAGGACATCCCCCCCGACACGATCATCCACACCAGCGAAACCTTCACTCCTGACCTGTGAGCCACACACACGCAGAGCGGCTGCTTTAGTTTGGAGAAGCTTTGCTTGTCTTCATAACAGCCCATAATACAGGTGATTGGGCTCGTGTGAAGATGGAGCTAAAGCAAAAATGCTGATCTCTTCACCTTTGTATTCCTCAGGAATATATTTCAAGATGTTGCACACAGAGACACTTTGGTCAAGTCGTTTATAGATGAGGTGAGTTTTCATATTGTCCAACTGCTCATTGTCATCTTGATGATTTAAAGGGGAGCGACGAGCAGCTGTTGGCTGAGCTGCTGCTAGCTGCTACCTGCTAGCTGCTACCTGCTAGCTGCTACCTGCTAGCTGCTAGCAGGTGCTAGACGTGCAGGAGTGATGAGAGGAAGCTAAACAGCCGTCTTTTGACACTCGATGTGTTTTCCAGACAGCTGCAGAGGTTCTCTGCCCCTAAATATAGTGGAAGAAAAGCAATTCTATTCCAAAGGCATTCAGAACCATCAAAAATGCAAACCAAAGTAGCTGAACTATTTTAATGTCTCTTTTGATATGGAAAGTGGGACTGACGCTCGATCCACAGTTTCCAAGTGAATCTGAGAACTTAATGGAATAAAAGGAGCTTCCTGGTCCTGCCGCTCCCCTGGGACTGCTGGGATTGGCTGCACTAACACCCGTGACTCTAATTAGGAATAGAAAAGGGGATAAATGGCACCCAGACAGAGTGACTGCCCCCAGCCTCTCTGTGCTGCCCCTGAATGCTGCTGTTCCACACTGGATCTAATGTCACAGACGCACAAGTGTAGAATTCATGCCCAGCCCCCCAGGGTACATTTCTCTGAAGGCTTTTCACGTGACTGCAAGCTGCAGTGTGTTCCTGGAGGAACGTGCTGCAGCCTGGAGCACTAATTGACATCTCATGTTGCACCAAGGTGTTCATGCTGAAGCCCGGCTTGTCCCTTCGGAGCACCTTCCTGGCCCAGTTCCTGTTGCTGCTCCACAGAAAGGCCCTCACACTGCTCAAGTACATCGAAGATGACACGTAAGACACCGACGAGCATCAAACATGCCACTGCCTTCCAAAACTCCCCAAAACATCTCAGTAGGTGAACCAGAAATGAAACCAACTAGGATCTCCCGATCTCGATTTGACTGATGGGTTCCTGAAGTTAGTCTGAAGTTAGTCTGAAGTTAGTCTGAAGTTAGTCAAAATCAACTCATCTCTATTTCCCAAATAAAGGCAATAACCTTTATTTACCAGACTTTATTTTGTACCATCTTTTAGGGTCAAATTTGTCTGTAGACCCTCAAAAAGGTGAACTACTGTCAGAACTTGGTGCCCAGGATGTTGCCTGCAGCTTTTCAGAACAAAGGTGTGGATAAAGAGTGATTGTTTACCTGTTGGTGATCTTCGGCCGTATACTGGAGAACCAGGAAGGTCCAGCTCATCAAAATCCCAAACAAAAGGGGCTTTGGCTGCACTAAATCCTTTACCCACACGTAATTAGAAGCCAACGTTATCACATTGTGCCTGGTAAAAGCTCAGGTACTTTGGGCCGGGCCAAGGGTCTTTATTTCCTTTTAGATTGTGATTGTGAGTGTTTCCCAGCTCCAGAGTGGTGGAGGCTCACCCTCCCTCGCACCCCTCAGACCTTCTGGGGCCTGTATTTAAAGGTACTTTAAATGTACCACAGTTTGGCTGCTGTGACATTCTGAATTTGTGTTGTTAATTTAAGGGATTTTTTTACACGAGGAATCACCAATGCAACGTAAACGAATGATTGAGATCCTTGTGAATTGGTATAAAATCAATATAATACAGCTTCGGTCACAGTGCAGAGAAACTGGGCCTGATGAACAGCTTTTGGATATCACTTGGACATTCCTCTGTCGCTCATGGTGGCGTAACAGAAAGACGTGTTGATGCTCCCGATGCTAATTGGGACGTGGCCCCAGCCCTTGGTGTCCAGATGGCCTCCCTCACTTTGTTCTGCTCAGAGGCTCAGAGGTAGAATGCTGCTCTGATGGTTGCTTTCTGGGTGTCAGAGTTCGGGTTGGTCAAGGCTTACTCCACAGCAACCGCTGCTGGGGGAATAATGCTGTGAGTCCTGACGTGGTCGAGGCCGCTGCTCCTGCTCATCGTAGGAGGATCATGTTGCTGCTGCCGCTAGCGCCACATCAGCACTGTTTTCTCTTCACTGATTTCTAAATCTTAAGAAACAGACATTTTTCTCTTTGTATTTATTAGCATGTCCTTGTAGCAGCTGTGTCTGCTTCAAATTTCATCTTAAAGTCTCAGTAACAGACTTTTCTGCTGCTTGCTTACTTATTTTGAGTTTTTAAATGTAATTTGCCCCCCCCCGACCCTGTCCGCTCCCTTTGGTCATCTTTTCCCTGTTTTTTAAGCCATAAGTGGAAACTGTTCACATCTTTTTATAGGGAAAATTGGACATAAAGCTAAAACTAAATCAGTTTGATGTATCCAGACTCAGAAGGAGACCCATTAGTGCGACTAATGGACAATCCTCGTCTCACATTTAGCTGGACGAGCCTGTTCATCGATCTCACTCTGAAGGTTTTCAAAAATGGGACGTGACAGTTCTACCCTCCAGGACATTTGCCATGTTTGGCATCACGTAAGCTGTTTTTCTTGGTCACGCGCTGATGAAGCGTCCTCGTCCACTCTTGCTTTGACCTGTCCTTGTCTTGGGTCTCAGCTGTGATGTCCTCCGGCTGTGGGTGATTGTGATGTCATCACAATCCCTTGTTGTCTGCTTGTTATCAAGCTCCTGCAACTCATTGTGTAAATGAGAGCCATCACCAATGTTCCTGGGCCAGATGTCAGTCCAGCCGTTCTTTTAAGGCTCTTCTCAGTGCTGTCTTTGTTTTCGTATCCAGACGGGAAAAAGATTGTTGAGCAGGGAAACATTTCCAGTCACACCTGTAACACCTTTGGCAGGGTAGCTGTTAGGAGAGGAGGGTACCGCAGCCCTTACGTGCTTCGCTGTGTCATGTGTGAACAGAAGCCAGAATACTGTAAAATGCACGTGGTCACGTGCATTGTGTGTGACAGAGATGGACCTCCTTGAGAATTGTGGCCTGTGTCACTGCAAATCTGCAATGGGTTCAACCATTCTAGCCCTAAAATAAAGAGAACAAGTTATACAGATGCTTAAATGTGTGTTGTTCAAAGCTAGTCCATCTGTGCAAATATCTCAATGAATAGCTGAAAGTTAGTTTGACTCTGTGTGAATGCATAAAAGCAGCCTTGTTTATGGTGTAGCGAGCAGCCTGTGGTCGAAGGGCGCTCGTTTACAGGTGCCTCAACAGGATGGTTTATACTGGGCTCGCTGCGTGCAGCAGCATACATAATTCATAGCATCCCTGCCCACCGCTGCAGCTACATGCTAATGAAACCCTCCCTCCCACAGGCAAAAAGGGCAGAAGTCCTTTCGATCTCTGCGGAATTTGAAGACGGACCTGGATCTGACAGTGGAAGGAGACTTGAACATCGTCATGGCCTTCGCGGAGAAGCTGAGGGGGGGGCTGCACTCGTTTGTGTTCGGGAAGCCGTTCTACACCAGCGTACAGGAGCGAGACGCACTCCTGAGCTTCTGACTCCGTGTGCCAGTCTTTGGACCATGGATGGACGACGGACTCGGGCGACTGTCTGTGTTGTTCCTGTATCACATGAATGCCACTACAAGGTTCAAGGTTCATTTTCAAGATTGAAAGCTCTGAAAGGATCTGCATTATTCTGGCTCTATTCATTTATTTCATTTAAAGGGTGCTGAACTGCCTTTCTGAAAAGAGATAGTGTCTTAAATATTAGGGGTTTTATTCACTATGTAATATGACACCATTTGACCTTTGAACCCTCAACAATTTGTTCCTGAAACTTAAAAGAGGATTTTCTTCAATAAAAATCTCAATGTCAACAGAGATATCCAAAGCTGCCGACGGTAGGATTCATCCACATCAGGGTGAGCTCATTTGTGGTGTTGCTGGCATGTTGGTGCCGTTCTTCCTTTGGACTAATTCTAAGGTTGACTGTGGCACACCAGAGATCCGCTCAAGTAAACCTGCCTTCCTTTCGAGTCAAACTGAAACATGGATAGGATTCAAGCTAAACCTTCATTTATTTTTTGATTGACTTTTGGCACAAACATGCAAGAAACATTAATCCCAAGTCATTTGACAAGTTGAGACAAAGGCAAAGTTGTTGATATGTGGGTGATCTGTGCCCTCTTCTCACCAGTGTGTGAACAATGTAGCGATTTGCTATTTATCCATGTGAAACATTAGCTTTCTTGCTGCCATTTTCTGGAATGATTGGCCCATCATTTGCTTGTAAAGGTTAAAGCTCATTACTGGCGTCACTGAGCCTCGAGGGTATTCAGAAAGCACGAGTCCTGAACATCCCAGAATCTAGCACCAGCTCACAAAGAGTCTTCATTAGTGTCTGCATTTGCCATTTTGGCCACTGATAGAGATTCTGATTTCAATCCTCAAACTTTAAAGCCCTGCTCATCCCTGAGTTGGACAACATCAGCAGAGTTTAGTGGGAAACGTGTGCTTTATTTTTCTTTTGCAGTGGACAATTGACCAGTCTGGTGGTTTAAAATTAAAGTAAGAACCAGAGCTTTGATCAGTGGTTATCCTTGTCAAGAAATGACTCGTTGATATAAAACTGAGTCAATAAAGCTGTTTCTCAGGGTCAGAGAATCATTACAGTCTAGTGGAATACGGTAACCACTCATTTTATGCAAGCACCTTTGTGAACTGCTGAATAGCATATCTGAGATGAGGTTTTCTATGATGAGAGGCTGATTTCTTTTCCTTTTTTTAATTATAAAAGACAGTTTGCATACCGTAGGCAGTAATTGCCTCGAGCAGGACCGCTCTAATTAGATGTCCTCTTGAGGGCTCTGCACTCTTGCATATTTAAAATGAGACAGAATTGAACTTTAAAGCAACGCCGGTAATTAGTATGGGTTGTCTGGAGTGACACCTTCACAGATGATGGGTGGATGAATAGCTGACCAGTGGAGTGGCAGAGACAAGCTATGAGCCCTTTTTAGTAAATCCTTGCTCTGACTTTTGTTATCTTGAGGGGATTCCAAAAAGATCTAAGATAGACCCTCACATTCAACAGCATCTTTGAGTTCAGGCAAATTGATTTTTCTTTCTTGTCACCCCTTTATGTTTTTTATAACAAAAAAAATTAATGAGTGCAGGTGACTGTGGATTGAAAACATTATATTAGAACACAGCATTTTGATTAAATATTAAATGAAGAAATTTCAAATATAAGGCAAAGTTGAGCCATAAATGTTTTTACAAAAGTCTAGAAAAACTTGGCACTGATTTATTGGTGCCCAAGACCCCAGTAAACTGAAACTGGGCCTCGGCCCTGACCCAAAGGGAGCGGGCCACACGTTTCCAGTTGACAAGCATGGCCTCGGCCTTGCAAACTGAATTAAACGCTTTTAAAATGTGTTTGTACGACAATATATTAATACTGGAAAGGTTTGTCTTGTAAATTATAATTAGGGGTTTTTTTTTGTAAACGACGGCGCTTACTAGGTAGTTCAGTGTACATTAACAATAGAAATAAAAACTAACGTTATTTCGTTTTTAATGGTTTGGAACGAACTAAAAAAGTGAACAATGTTTGATTTAACTCGTTCTTATGGCGATCATCGTGCTCGGGAGTCAGCGTGAAAACCCGCCTACTAGGATAAAAACATTAACGTTGATAGGCCGACTCACCTGTCATTCAAGTGTGTCACCACATTCCTCTGTCTCATTGGTCAGTTCTTGTCTAGCTATTATTCTATTGGTTAATATTGTGGTTGCTCCACCCGACCAGGAAGAGCTTGTACTGGCTGGCTGTCAGGTAAATATTCAGCAGAGGATGCTAGTTATCACAAAGGGAAATTAAATCCTAACTAACTGGAGCAATGATGAGACCATATGCTTCACCGACGACATTAAGGTATGTTATGCTCCCTACACCACTCAGTAAACTTTGGCAGTACATACGGTGATGGGTGCGGCCTGTTACCATTAGCACGGTAGCTAAATTCAGTGTTAACGTTATGGTGTTTAGCTATTAGCACAATGACAAGTTTATGAACCGGACCGAACCTTATGGACCGAACCTTTTACAAAGAAGTTGTAACGTTGAAGTTGAAGTAGCAACGTTAAAAAAGGAAACACGGAAAACGAGTACGTTTGGATTGTTTTGCCAGTAGCGGAGATGGGGCTAAGGAAATGACCCGGGATTAGCCATGCTACTTCCCAAATGTGTGCTTTATTAGGTCACATCAAGAATTTCCAAGTAATAATTTAGCCATTACATATTAGCTATTTCATCATTAGTAATCATCTGCTGTTGCTGCTACTTTGGTGTCTTACCTCAAATCGTCAATACGCGTCAAAAAATGGCCATTTAAATGTATCGTTTCCACTTACATACTTGCTTATATCAGCTGTAATGCGCTTCGGGTTACCCTAACCCTATTGTAGACGCTGTCTGTTCATTCAAAGTACATTTCTATTTTTCTCTGCTATCTCCATCATTTACCCAGAAAAGACAGCTGGTCCAGACTTTAGTAAACGATGAGCGATGCTCAGATGAACCTCCTCATGAACCTTCTGGCGACTGGACTCAGAACTTTAGGGCCTCCCTTGATTTGTGAGTACTGCTCCTAAAGAGAGATGATGATCACTAATGACACGAGCTCCTAGCCCTCGTTGGGGGTCTGGATTACTGGTGTCATATGGTGGCGGTGGTTTGGGTCAGGCTTTCAGCACGCAGTCACACGTGATGTCCCACAGGTGCTGGATCTGAGTCCAGAATGAACGGGCCAGTCAGTAGCATCAATGTATGACACACTCCGATCACACCTCATAAAGCCAGGTGTGGTGGTCAGAGATCTTCTGCTGGAGGTCATTTTGGGGTTCTCTGGCAGGTCTGCTGCTGTGTTGATGGACTAGTGTCCTCTCATGGGTTAGGGGTTAGGGAATAAACCAGAAAGGAGGAGAGGGAAGGTTCTGTGGGCTCCTTCCTTATGTGAGGGGTCCGTCCTCCACGTGGCCCATTGCAGAGCAGCATATCGACCTGCTTCAGTCTTTATGGTTTCAGGACCGGAGGCCAGGTTGTGAGGGGGGTTATCTGGAGTGTTCTGATGCTGAGGCTTCTGCTGCCCTCTTGATAAACTAGTGTGTGTGTGTGTGTGTGTGTGTGTGTGTGTGTGTGTGTGTGTGTGTGTGTGTGTGTGTGTGAGACGACCTGTAAATCTCAGGGCTTTTTTTCCACTATATTTTCATTGGAATTTTGTCACAATCCTTGTGTGATCACGGCGTGTTCAGAGCACACTGGAACCTTTGTTTAGTTCGTTTTCAAGCGTTCCCATTTCATTGCTTCACATTTCAGTCTCAGAGCCTGCAGCACTAAGAGCGGATCAGCCGAGGATTTGGGCTTATTTGTGTGTTTCTGGAACGGAATTCCAGAATTCCAGAATGAGAGTTCAGTTTACACACACACATAGATGCGCACACACACACACACACACACACAGATGCACACACACACACACACAGATGCACACACACATAGATGCACACACACATAGATGCACACACACACACACAAACACAACATAGACGCACACACACACACACATAGATGCACACACACACACACACATAGATGCACACACACACACACATAGATGCACACACACACACACATAGATGCACACACACACACACACATAGATGCACACACACACACACATAGATGCACACACACACACACATAGATGCACACACACACACACACACACAGCTCTTTTCCTGTCTTCCTGCCACCCACAAGAAAAAGAATGTTTCTTTTTATTCCCTTTTATCAAATTACAACATAGATCGACAGTCATTTGCCAGTTATGTGGTTAATTGATACTGATTGATGAGTGATAATTCAATTTTAAGGTTGAAATTCAGCTCTGATCGCACTTTCAAATACAATCTTTTCACATTGGAGCTTTTTCATTTTTCCTGCTCCAAATTTAGAATAAAGAACCTGAAATGGCAGAGCCCTAATGCTCCTGTCCAGGTTTTAGTTACATCTGATGTGCAATAGCTGCCATGCTTTTATGCTAATAAATTCTTTCAAGGCTCAACAACCTGACCCTGACCCCGACCCTGACCCTAAGCCTGACCCTGACCCTGACCCTAAGCCTGACCCTGACCCCGACCCCGACCCTGACCCTAAGCCTGACCCTGACCCCGACCCTGACCCTGACCCTGACCCTGAACCTAAGCCTGACCCTAACCCCGACCCCGACCCTGACCCTGACCCTAACCCCGACCCTGACCCTGACCCTAACCCTGACCCTCACCCTGACCCTGACCCTGACCCTGACCCTAACCCTGTCATTGTCGGCCTCAGACCACGGATGAGCAGCCTGTAGCCATGGAGGGGCACGCCACCAAAAACAATGAAAGCACTTTCCCCAGCTTTGTGGACCTGGATGACTTCCTAACCAAGCACGACTCCAACTTCATCTGGCTCCTCATTGGTGAGTCGAGACGCTAGTAAAAGTACAAAAGTAGAAGTCGTTGTCTTGTTCCTTTCAACACATCGTTCCTCCTTTTTGCATTTTGAAATGGATCGTTAGCGTTCTTTTTCCAACCAGGGGAACTGATCCTGTACTGAAAGGACAGTCTTGATATTTGAGGCTCTAGCAGACAAGACAACAGGTCATGTCATCATGGCAGACAGCAACAGTAAGTCGGGAACTCCAAATCAGTCTGGTTGGTGTCCCTGAGGAAGGGGGGCAGCTCTATTGTCTTTGGCAGTACCAAGGCCACAGGGGGATGTGCCATCGTAGTAAAGTACAAGGAAATGCTTCACTGCCATTGACGGTTCGCTGCTAACAGCTCAGCTAACCTTTCTGAGGAAGGTCAGGTCACAAGGAAACCACACCTTAGCTGTAGTTTGCTCTCTGACCTGCAAGTAGGCCGTGAGATGGAGCAGATGTTAGCAGGCTTTAGACAAACCTCTGACAGTGATGTCGCCATGTTGTGGAAGAGCGTGGCCCAAAGAACCCGCTTCCTCTTTCGGAGCGATAGTCACAGCTGTCATCTGTGACTGCTGATTGCCTTCCGCCTCCAGCCTCGACCTGAGGTTCGACCTTCTGTTTCAGTGCAACGCATCAGTGCGTAGATCCTCCAATATTTCTTCTTGACTAAACCTGAGCTTTCTTTTCAGCAACCATTCTGTCCTGTGGATGGATCATCTATTTAACTTATTACAACTCCCGCAACATCGGCCTGATCCTCACCCTGGTCATCAACAGACTCTACAAAGATGGCTACATTCATCTTGGTGAGCTTGTCAGGACCTCTGTGGAATGGTGATGAAACGGGAGGTGGAGCTGTGCCAAAGCTCTCAGTTCCAGGCTTTAACTCCTCCACTGAATATTTCATGATGAGCTGCTTCCCTCAGTGATCGTCTGCGTTGAGTGTGAACAGAAAAGTTCTTCTGCCTGTGCCAATGAAACAAAGGTTCATTTAGAAAACGACTAGATTTAAACAACTAATAGTTGTTCTTTTCCAATGAAAAACCTTTTATTTGGCAGGGACATCTGCACTCTAACATAAGAGGTGTCTCCATGTCACTGATGCTTCTAATGAGGCTTAATTGATCTGAAGTCAGATATGTCATTAACATTCAGAGCAAAGCATGTTTAAGAAACATTGTGTCGAGTGATTATCAAGGATTAAAGGATGAACACATGAATTGTCTGTCTTCCTCCCACTGTGAAGACGCCCTGAACCACTCAGCTACTGGTGGACCGTTTGAGTTGTTCTTGATTGACAGGTGTTATTGATTATTCCAGTTATTTGGGATGATTCACACATCATTAAAAGGTCTCTTCTCCCTACACACTGAGCACATTCATTTTGGGCTGAACTATTTTGGAAGAGGTGATGCAGGTCATGGCCGTCTTTAGGAGGGTGGTGAGCAAAAGAGCCGCACACTTCCTGTCCTGCAGCATTTGAAGTGACAAATTCTGGAGCACGGTTAGATTTTGACACTCAGGCATTGAATCATTGAAAATAGTTTCACCTGAAAACAGTTAATAGAAGACAGTCATGTTTCAATTTCATGCCCAGTAAAGCTTAATGAGAACATAATGAAGAGATTTCCGTAGTAATGAGAGCAGCAGCTAAAAAGGTGTAACCTGGAATCTGTGGTCTTTCCCAGGGTCCTTCTCCTTCTCCGTGCTGTCAGGAAAGGTCATGTTCCGAGATGTCTACTACATCAACGGAGACATGTCTCTCAGGTGGCTGCGGCGTTTGCATCTGCTCTGTCCTCTGATTGTCCCTCCACGCTCACTGACCCTTTTCTGCTGGCAGGATACAGGATGGCTTCCTCATATTTCGCTGGTGGAAAATGTTTAACCCAAAACAGAAACAGCACGGTCAGTGAGAGAATGTGTGAACAAAGTCTTTCCAGATCCTAATTTGTGCGTGGAACGACACAGCTTTACCACATCACTTGTCTTTAGAAGCCTGAATCCCCACTCTTTCTCATCTTCAGACCCTAAGGCAGAAACCAGGCTTTACGTGACAGTCAACGGCTTTGAATTTCATGTCTACAACCGCACTGACCTCTACGCCCGACTGCAGGAGACGTTTGGACTGGAGTCCACACTAATGACGCCCAAAAAGGATGAGGAGAGAGGACGAAAGGATTCCAAAAAGACCCTGGAAAGGTCTGAACAATGTTCCATAGTTACAGTATCTGGCCCCTGCACTTGTCTTAATTGGATGATATAATTGCATTAGCCTGATGCACAAGTTTGAGCTGAAGACCAAACTGCAAGTAAGCAGAAGTCAGCACTTTCCTTTGAGCCCTAATGAGCGGCTGGAGCTGCACTTAGGCACTCCTTAATTCCTGGCAAAATCCTTTAGAAGCAGAATCTAACCATTGTCATCAGTGCTTTAACCATTTCTGGAGAAGTGAATGGACTTGTGTCCTCTGACTATTTGTTAGTGTGGACATTAAAGCGGAGAGTGCGGACCCCTCATCGTCTTGGCGCTCTCTCATTCCTGTCATCAAAGTGAACATCAGCACTGTGAGTCCTTCGGAAAAAGGCAAACAAGGATTCGATCTTGGAAATTTCTACCAAGTATTCCAAGTTTACTGTCTTGTAGGGTCGTCTGGCCTTTGGGAACCACTACCTCCCTCAAACCTTGTGCATGAACTTTGAAGATGCCTTCTTGACGTATGCCACCAAGCCGCCATCGAGCCACCTGGATCAGTACATGCACATCGTCAAGGGCTCGCTGGAGAACGTCCGTGTGATGCTGGTTCCCAGCCCACGCTACCTTGGCCTACAAAATGACGAGTCAGTCCCTCTTTTGCTCATGTAACTCATCACCGGTAAAATAATCGGAGCAGACTTTTGGTACTAACACGAGTTATTACAGACAGACTTGTAAACATACATTTTTCAAGTCAGGTTATTGTCAGAGCTCAAACTATAGACTTTGAGCTCATTGCTTGTAGAATTATAGTTTCAACCCAAACTTTCACATTCAGTTTGAACTAATATAGAAGACAAGCTCAAAGTAACTCTTGTGTTTGGATTGACTGAACAATAAGACAAATAATGTTGCTTCTTTTTAAGAGAAATGAAAGGTTAAGTTGTTCAAAATGTTGGTAGAAGAATTTGATCTGGCATCCATTGCATTTCCCCCCTTAACTTTAAATGTGCTGTGTTAAAAACTGTAAGTAAATCTCTCTCTTCCCTTCAGCCGATTAAAGTTTAGCAGAGCAGAACTCTGACCTGCTGAGTACGGACGCACGCTTAAATCAAGTCAGCACCTGAAACCATTGTAGGCCATGTTGGCGACTTCAGCCACAAGCAGTCCTTGACATGTCTTAAAGATGGTCCACCTAATGAAATCAGCTCCATTTGTGAAGCTATTCTACGAGGCAGCTTTCAATGAAGAGCTAATATTTATTTATTCTTTGGATTCCTCTTTATGAACATATCTCAGAAATCTCTGTCTAAACTGTCCTGATTTAGACCCCCCAGGCTGATGGGAGAAGGGTTTGTAGTGATGCAGTCCAACGATGTTGACATCTACTATTACCAGGATGAACCTGGTAGGCACACACACACACACACACACACACACACACACACAGACTGAGCAGTAGATATCAGAGAGATGGGTATGTGAAGGAGATGAAGAGTGTGTTAGAGTGTGTGTTTGTGTGTAGGTCTGGTGCCTGTGGAGGAGGAGGATGGGGAAGAGGCAGAGACCAGCAGTGAGGACGATAAGCTCCAGGACCTGCCTCCGTGTTGGGGGCTTGACATTGTCTGTGGAAAAGGAACTGACTTCAACTACGGACCCTGGGCAGATCGTCAGCGGTGAATAAGCATCATTCAAACTCATTCGCTGGTTCGGGTTAGCTCATTAGGTCTGTTGGGAGCTGGGATGAGAAACGGAGGGTTCTTGGTTTGAGCCCCTTTGCAGACAAAGCATAGAAGGTGTTCTGTCTGCACTGGGGCTCAAACCAAGAACCCTCTGGCACTTTCCCCCACAACACCTTCAGAGCACTGCCAAGGTACCCTTGAGCAAGGTACCGAATCATATAGGAACCTGCAAAGAACTGGCAACTCATCCGGGGGTGGACCCATTGTGGACCCTCCCTGTGACCCCAAAAGGGATAAAGCAGATGAGAGGAGACAAACTTATTAGCACATAATGGTCAGATAATGCTTAGAATAACAATAATAGCACTAATAATAACAAAAACAACAATAACAATAATAATCATCATAATAATCACAATAACCATAATAATAATGGTTAGATGTCTGTGTAAATTCTCAGTCATCCAGGTCATTGTATCCAAGGTAGTTTTCTCTGTCAACTGGACTGGGTTTCTTCTCTTGAAGACGTTTCGCCTTCTATCCAGAAGGCTTCTTCAGTTCTGAAATCGCTGTGGAGAGAGCTTGAAAATATATAGCCCCTGTGGACCATTTGCATGCTAATGATCTGGGTGGTCACCTGAGAGTCGTTAGCAGGGTCGTTGGTCGGGTCGTTCACCTAGTTTCTGTTGAGATGTCTCCCCTTTGTCTGCTGGGTCACATGGTGATGAGTCACTGGGTCTCTTGGAATGGTGTGAATGTTTGTTTTGCTGTTGGAAGGAGTGGAGGACTGCATTGTATGTGGGTGATAGGAAGTGCCTCAGGCCACCACCTCTGTTTAAGGATGGTTTCTCCAATTTAACATGGATAGCTTCCTTGACCCCCCTTTCGAACCATGTATCCATGTATCCATGTTAAATTGGAGAACTACTACTAATAATAAAGATTAAATGGTAACCACAACATAATAAACCACATGGTAGCTCAGTCTGTTGGGGACTGGGCTGAGGAGTGGAGGGTTCCCATGGAAACAGGGTCCAACAGCTGGGATGGACTCAATCCTTTTGGGGTTAGGGGAGGGTGCTGAAGCGCTCATCACTATTTCTTACATTTCCCAGGGACTGCCTGTGGAAGTTCTTCCTGCCGGCTGACTATCAGCCCATGAAGGTGACGGAGGCTGCACAGCCTGGACGGCCCCGGCAGATCCAGGCCTTCGAGCTCCGCATGAACATCATCGCTGATGCCACCATCGACCTGCTGTTTACCAAAAACAGGGTGACTCCCTCTGTCTGTCTCACAGGATCTCTCTCATCTCTCTCATCTCTCTCTCATCTGTCTCTCTCTCTCTCATCTGTCTCTCATCTCTCTCTCTCATCTGTCTCTCTCTCTCATCTGTCTCTCATCTCTCTCATCTCTCTCTCATCTGTCTCTCTCTCTCTCATCTGTCTCTCATCTGTCTCTCTCATCTCTCTCATCTCTCTCTCATCTGTCTCTCTCTCTCTCATCTGTCTCTCTCTCTCATCTGTCTCTCAGCTCTCTCTCATCTGTCTCTCATCTGTCTCTCATCTGTCTCTCATCTGTCTCTCATCTGTCTCTCTCTCTCTCATCTGTCTCTCATCTCTCACTCATCTCTCTCACTCATCTCTCTCATCTGTCTCTCTCTCTCATCTGTCTCTCATCTGTCTCTCATCTGTCTCTCATCTGTCTCTCATCTGTCTCTCTCTCTCTCATCTGTCTCTCATCTCTCACTCATCTCTCTCACTCATCTCTCTCATCTGTCTCTCTCTCTCATCTGTCTCTCATCTGTCTCTCATCTCTCTCTCATCTGTCTCTCATCTCTCTCTCATCTGTCTCTCTCTCTCATCTGTCTCTCATCTGTCTCTCATCTCTCTCTCATCTGTCTCTCTCTCATCTGTCTCTCTCTCATCTGTCTCTCATCTCTCTCTCATCTCTCTCTCTCATCTCTCACTCATCTCTCTCATCTGTCTCTCTCTCTCTCATCTGTCTCATCTCTCTCTCACCTCTCTCATCTGTCTCTCTCTCTCTCATCTGTCTCTCATCTCTCACTCATCTCTCACTCATCTCTCTCATCTGTCTCTCTCTCTCTCATCTGTCTCTCATCTCTCACTCATCTCTCTCTCATCTCTCACTCATCTGTCTCTCATCTGTCTCATCTGTCTCTCATCTCTCACTCATCTCTCACTCATCTCTCTCATCTGTCTCTCTCTCTCTCATCTGTCTCTCATCTCTCACTCATCTCTCTCTCATCTCTCACTCATCTCTCTCTCCCACCTCTCTCATCTCTCTCTCATCTGTCTCTCATCTCTCTCTCTCATCTCTCACTCATCTCTCTCTCTCTCATCTCTCACTCATCTCTCTCTCATCTGTCTCTCATCTCTCTCTCATCTGTCTCTCATCTCTCACTCATCTCTCTCTCTCACCTCTCATCTCTCACTCTCATCTCTCTCTCATCTGTCTCTCATCTCTCTCTCTCATCTCTCACTCATCTCTCTCTCTCATCTGTCACTCATCTCTCTCTCTCATCTCTCACTCATCTCTCTCTCTCATCTGTCTCTCATCTCTCTCTCTCTCATCTCTCACTCATCTCTCTCTCTCATCTCTCACTCATCTCTCTCTCATCTCTCTCATCT
Source organism: Takifugu rubripes (assembly GCF_901000725.2). Taxonomy (NCBI): domain Eukaryota; kingdom Metazoa; phylum Chordata; class Actinopteri; order Tetraodontiformes; family Tetraodontidae; genus Takifugu; species Takifugu rubripes. The sequence continues at coordinate 15,438,356 of NC_042286.1, read as the reverse complement.
CTCTTTCATCTCTCTCTCTCTCATGATTTTTTGTAGTGTGCAGTTAGGGTTAGGGTTACTTGTGCGAGGAATTTTAACAAGCTCTGAATGTTGTGCATAATAAATGTCAAGATAAATGTATGAAGAAAGCAGACTGCACGTAGTCAGGAAGAATCTTCTTTTATTTCTTCCTGTCTGGCCATTATATTGACATGATGCTTATCTTTGTTTGTTGCCAGGAAACCAACGCCATTCATGTGAATGTAGGTGCAGGTTCTTACCTGGAGGTCAACATCCCCATGACTGTTGGGGAGAATGGTATGTTTCAAATATTCTGAAATATGATTGAAATAATACTGAAATAATAATAACGTAGTCTGAAATATCATCATTTTAGCTCCTTATGATCAGTGTTACAGTTTAATCCTTAACACTGATTTATATCCATATAGAAATGATAAAAAATTAATACTAGGAACTGTTTCTCTTGGCAGCGTAATTGTTAATATCATCATTTTTATACAACAGTACAGTTGGTCATCAAGGTTTATTATGGGGAAGAAGGCCTTGCTTTGTGTTTGAGAATTAATGGCTCTCTCTGCCTGTCTGTCTCTCTGCCTGTCTGTCTCTCTGCCTGCCTGCCTGTCTCTCGGCCTGTCTGTCTCTCTGCCTGCCTGCCTGTCTCTCTGCCTGTCTGTCTCTCTGCCTGCCTGCCTGTCTCTCTGCCTGTCTGTCTCTCTGCCTGCCTGTCTGTCCCTCTGCCTGCCTGCCTGTCTCTCTGCCTGTCTGTCTCTCGGCCTGTCTGTCTCTCGGCCTGTCTGTCTCTCGGCCTGTCTGTCTCTCTGCCTGTCTGTCTCTCTGCCTGCCTGTCTCTCTGCCTGTCTCTCTGCCTGTCTGTCTCTCTGCCTGCCTGTCTCTCTGCCTGCCTGTCTCTCTGCCTGCCTGCCTGTCTCTCTGCCTGTCTGTCTCTCTGCCTGCCTGTCTCTCTGCCTGTCTCTCTGCCTGCCTGCCTGTCTCTCGACCTGTCTGTCTCTCTGCCTGCCTGTCTCTCTGCCTGCCTGTCGCTCTGCCTGCCTGTCTCTCTGCCTGCCTGCCTGTCTCTCTGCCTGTCTGTCTCTCTGCCTGCCTGTCTGTCCCTCTGCCTGCCTGCCTGTCTCTCTGCCTGTCTGTCTCTCGGCCTGTCTGTCTCTCGGCCTGTCTGTCTCTCGGCCTGTCTGTCTCTCTGCCTGTCTGTCTCTCTGCCTGCCTGTCTCTCTGCCTGTCTCTCTGCCTGTCTGTCTCTCTGCCTGCCTGTCTCTCTGCCTGCCTGTCTCTCTGCCTGCCTGCCTGTCTCTCGACCTGTCTGTCTCTCTGCCTGTCTGTCTCTCTGCCTGCCTGTCTCTCTGCCTGCCTGTCTCTCTGCCTGCCTGTCTCTCTGCCTGTCTGCAGGCTACTCCCCCACCATCAAGGGCCAGCTGCTCCACGTGGACACCACCAGCAGCATGCAGTACAGGACTCTCCTGGAGGCGGAGATGTTGGCTGTAAGCAGCACACAACTGGACCAGAAGCTTTTCCATTTGGTTTTTATGGATATTAGTGAATGAAGGAACATGTTTTCAGTAATATAATGGAAATTACATTTTCAATGAGATGTTTTTAATCTATTAAAATTAGAATACCTCTAGCAGCTACCATACCATCACTTTTCTAAAATTAGAATTGCTATGGTATAATATAGACTTTGAGTGTGAATTTCATTCCATTTTCAACGTCCAAAATTTACTGGGAGAACACAAGAGCTTTTTCTGCTTGACAGCCTAAATTGGTGTGATTTGACTTTATGACCAGAACACTTGGTTATCTTTTCTTCTCCAGTTTCATGTGATAGCCAGCTACCCTCGGGTGTGGAACATGCCTCAGTCGTGGCAGTGTGAGATTGAGGTGTACAAGGCCACCTATCACTTTATCTATGCTCAGAAAAACTTCTTCTCTGGTGAGCGAGTCCACCAGCATCACAGCCATTTCGCTGCCTTCAGTGCCACACTGAAATATACGTAAGCACACAATATTTTCTTTTTCCTTTCCTAGACCTGATCAAAGATTGGGCAAGTGACAGTGCTCCAGATATCTATTCCTTTGTCCCCTATTCCTGGACGTTCAAGATCCTTTTCCACCAGTTTGAAATGATCTGGGCAGCAAACCAGCACAACTGGGTCGACTGTTCCACCAAGCAGCAGGAGAATGGTACGACAAAAGCCTGTGAATTTCAAACATATCATTGGCTATCTCTAGAATTAGAGAAGTAAGGGATTAAATGTAAATATAACAGTAATTTGTGAGGACGATTTAACTGATGTGGGCCAACTTAATATTACTTGTAACTAGTTTCTTAAAGATGCCAAAAGGTAAAAAACCGCTCTCGGGCTGTGGCTGTGAAATGGCTTTGCCAAGCAAATGCCTTGTTCCTGCTGCCAGCTGATGCTCCTGACAGCAGCCAGACCGTATTACTAGACCCTATATACTCCTTTAAATCCCAGAGCAGTACAGACTAATCCGCTGCTTTTATGGATCTTCTGTAGTGTACCTGGCAGCATGTGGTGAGACGCTCAATATAGACTTCACTTTGCCTTTCAACGAGTTTGTTCCAGCCACCTGCCACACACGTTTCAGCCTGAAGGTGAGTCATGCTGTAATTTGTCCCATTTTCTAATTTATTCTTCAACTAAAACCTTATTATTTCCCTCCTGTTTGGGATATCAGCATGTTCCCATTATTAAGGTGGATAATATTGTTTTATCTACAACTAGGTCTAACCTCTTGGACACCAAATATAAGTTTTCAGGGTTGTTTACGTGCACGTGAATGCTTTCTCCTCGTTAGGCAGAGGACACAGATCTGCGACTGTCCTTGCCAGAGTGCCACCCAAGTCGCTGCCCTCTCCTCACTCTGGCCAAAGACTATCAGAATATCAAACTTCCCCCAGATATGTTTATCCCAGGGGAAAGAAGTGCTCCACCAGCCAAAACAGCAAAGTCCCGCTGGAGGAACATCACCCATGCAGAGTGAGTGTGGAAACAGTGAGTTGTAACATTGGTTCCTGTACAGGATCCACTCAGGAGATGTTCTCATCTGTCTCTTCCGTGTCTTCTGTCTAATTTGAGACTGTTATGTGTTAGTAGCTTTGTGCATGTTACTGTCTTCACCCCCTTTAGGCAGTATCCATTCTATCAAATGTTGGAAGCAGTGTCCCCATGTTGGAAACACCACACTAAAGTTCAATAAAAGTTTAGAAAATTGTCCTTGTTAGTAGCGTTTTTCACTCTGTACGAGCCTTCATCTGAATTGCCTGTGGAGCGCTGCCCACTGGGATGCTTCTAGATTGGGCATGACCCTTTCAGCGTCTCACGGCGGCCGTGACTGTAGTTCCTGAAGACTCTGTCCATAAAGTCAAAGACGGACTGGAAAATCCACTCGAAATGATTAGAAAACAGCCTGGTGTCTTCAGACTAAGTGCAGATTCGATGTGTTTTTCCTCCCATCAGAGCCGGCTGGGTGGATTGCTGGAGTGTTCCCAACTTCCTGCTCATCATCGACTACACGTGGCACCCCATCTACCCCCAGAAGGCTGATGAGCAGCTCAAACAGTCGTGTGAGCTTGCTGCTTCAGCACTGTGCTCTAACCCTTTGTTATCAACTTTTAATGTTGTCCATCATGTTGACAGGACTTTTTAACGAATCCTTATCAATACCATTATCAATACAGTTCTTTTTTAAAAAAAACTTCAGCACAATGTTGTTTATTATTTTTCTATTAATCTGCATGCTTTTTGTGTGTGAAGTGTCAGAGATGGAAGAATCCATGTTGTCAGCTCTGCGCCCCCCTGAGCACACCTCCGTTCCACCACGCTACACTTCTGCTTCTACCGCTGCTGCTCACACCCGCCTGTCCACTGACCCCTCGGAGCTGCCCCCTGACAGACTTCATGTGGAGATGGAAATGTCACCAGATTCCCAAATCATCCTCTACGGACCGCTGCTCAGAGCACTCATCTCCATCAAGGTACGGGAAGGTCTGATCGTAGTGTGTAACCGGGTTCTATCCAGAGAGATGAGTGGTTCTTGTGATGTCTGAGGTATTAAATAGTGACGCCATCTTACCCCCATTATCGCAGGAAAATTATTTTGGTGAGTATGACATGTACACAGACTTTGAAGAGGTTGTGTCCAGCCCCGTGTTGTCCACCTCCACCTCCTCCGGCCTGGGCTGGTCTCCCTTGGGAGTGGAGGACAGCGAACGGAGGGACACCTCAGACTTTCATCCCCTTGACCTGCGCCCCTGGGACATCACCGTGTACATCAACCTCTACAAAGTCCATGGCCGGCTTCCAATGGTAAATGCTTCAAAAGAGCTTCTATTGTTATACATTTTAAGTGTGATTTACAATAAATGAATGTACTGTCAGGAAGCACACATTAAAAGGTGAAGCCCACACTAATGGTAGCACATTTCTCAGTGTTTTCATTTAGCTCTGCCAGCTACACAATTTCTAGCGTTTCACATTTGATAGCAGCGTGGTGTTAGTGTCTGCATGTATGCTCACTCTCCTCTGTGCCTCCAGCACTGCAGCAGCGAAGGTCCCGAGGGTCCCTCCGGCTTCTTGGAGCGGCTGTGTTTTGAGATGAAGAAAGGTTATAAGGAGACAATGCTTCAGCTGCTCCTCTCTCCCATTCACATCTTTGTCAGTGACAACTGTCAGGTGGGGACATATGGTCAGATTCAGATTCAGATTCAGATCCTTTATTGTCCCACACAGGGAAATTTACAGTGCAACAACAGCAAGAGCACACAGAGAAAAATAAGATAAAATCGAATAGAATAGAATTTGGAATATACAAAGAGGATGTATATTTACAATAATCCAGGTAAATGGATACTCGGCCCCTGTATACCTGTACAGGTACAGAGGGTGAATACTATATACATATCAGAATATATAAACTCATGTTTGTGTTGAACAGTTTCTACATGAGCCTAGAATTCAACCTATGGAAGTTTGTGATCAGAGGGTTACAATAAAGAAATGGTACAAATTAAGCTTGTGAATCTATTTTGCAGGTGAGTATCTGATTGGATCACAATTGTGAAACCTTTATTTGGAGCAAATGAGCAAATGTCAGAGCAAATGTCTTTTCAAATTCCACAAGCTTCCCCTGATATTTTTCAACCAAAATAGGGATGAAAGGATGCTAACGTTTCCTTTGTCTTCCTGATTGGAAGTGTTTGCATGTCTGACTCGATGCATTTGCCCACAGCGGCCCACCACCGATGGGGTGTTGAGGGACGGCCACCTGAGCCTGTCTGGCCTCCAGATGAGGGCTCACGCAATGTTCTCCGCTCAGGGCCTCCCTGCGGACAGCGACACACTGGAGTATGCGTGGCTCATTGACATGCAGGCTGGGGGGCTCACTGGTAGGGTCACCGTTCCACAGGTGGGTGTGATTAGAATTGTTGCCTCATAGATCATGACTCTCTCAGCTGAAGTGATAATTGTGTTTGTGCGTGAGTATCGGGCACATTTCAAGTCATATTGTGTGAAGCACAATGAATCCTGTGTAATCTCCCAGATTTTCTAATCACGCTACAAGAAGCTGTCGTGTTGCTGTATCCAGGCGTTCCTCGTTGTGTCTACCTCAGACTGACCGTTTTTACTGCAGTGTTGGCTTATACTGTGAACATTCTTTATTGATGTTCCAGACCATCATTCAGTGTTTGTCTGTGTCTCTTTATTAGGTGGCCAGCATCATAGAGTGGGGGGAAACGTTCCTGTTCCATGTGGTGTCTCAAGAGTTCCAGCTCGAACAACCAAAGCCGTCTGTCATCTGCCAGCATGGCGCCGATCGTCGCAATTGTGATGCCAAGGTTGAAACAAAAATAATAAACACAGTTTATTCCTTGTTTTATTTCCTGCAGAATTTCTTCCAGCTCCAAACTGCGATGCCTGTCTGAAGTCCACACATGAAGCAACCCAAAGTGCTGATCCTAGCTCAGGCATTGAAAGGGTGTCAGAGCTGCCCAGTCTTAAAGGAGATGAAAATTGGACCTGATTGCTAAAGATGACTCTCACTGCACAAGACTTGTGACAAGAAAAGGGTTAGGGTAAAAAGAAGAAAGCGTGTCACAGCAGGAGAAGCTGAAATAGCTTCTGCACGAAGCTATTGATCACAGAAGCTACACTGGTCCGCAGAGCCAACACACACAATAATGTTTAAAGTAACATAAAGAGGCAACGTGTGTGTGTGTCTTACAGGAAGGTGTTGTTTGTGTATGAATATGTATGAATATGTACAAGGATATTTTTCTAACCTGTGCCAGAGAGCCCCCCATTAGTTACAGCAGCTGTGGCCTCAGGCTGGATAACAGCAAGCTAGCTTCCATGAAAATTCCAGGTTCTGGTGCTGAATCATTTTTGTGTTTCAGATGAGCTGCCTGCCTGGTCACTGTCGCACATCAGAGGAGCTAAAGTACACCATGACCCGACTGGCCATGGATGGAGTCGACCTGTTTGTGGTGGAGCACGGTTGTGCCACCAGCATCAAGGTAAGTCGTCGGAGCCATTTATGAACTGTAATAAAGACAACTTGAAGCAGTATGTAAAACAATATCTTTTCCATTCTGTCTGCGCAGACAGGCGTCATTCGTGTAGCTAACTGCAACCTTCACAACCAGGCAGTGGGAGAGGGTATCAGTGCTGTGGTGCAAGACGTGAACATCCGGCAGTACATCGAGCAGCAGCAGCAGCAGCAGCAGCAGCAGCATGCTGAGGCCACCAGGCTGCAGACAGCAGGACAGGCTCCTGCACAGCCGTTAGCTCTTGGTCAGCCTCCTTTGCTGCGCCGTTCTGTCTGGCTGGAGGCGGGTTCAGTCAACATGAACCTCATTACTGCAGATATTGCTTTGGCTGCTGACCACCCGGCAAAATGTGAAGTCCAGAGACATTTTTTGGAACTGCACGATGCTCAGACCAAAAGGTATTTAGGGCAGACCAGGATTTGTGTCTCGTCTGTGTGTTTCATGCATCTCACATTGTGTCGTGGAAGATTTTGTCCAAAAAGCACTCCGGCTAGGTTTTTAAATGAAAAGCCACAAAACACTGATCGGGTAGCACGTTTATATTGCGCAATCTGGAGACAACAAAGCTCCAGTACAGGTGAACATCAGAAAAGTGCCTCTCCGAAGGGAACGTTCAGACGGCAGACGCACCCCAGTGAGCTCTCCTAAAAAGGTGACATTCCCAGCCTGATCAGGGACCTCTTCCTGTCTGGCTGCCAAACAGGCAGCGTCCATTTCCAGACGTCTTCACAGGCTCCCAGCGCCTGCTGACCGTTGCATGTTTCCCAGTAACTGAGCCTTTTGACACCTGTCATCTATATGGTGAACTCAACATGGTCCTGGAAGCTGGAGAATTCCCTCATCAACTGTTTGGGTTAAAAAAAAGTTTTAATAAGTTGCTATTGTTCCTTTTCATCATTCTAACCCTAACCCTGAGTACCACTGACAACACAGCTGTCAAGGTCCGATAACCCTTTTGGAAAATTCTTAACAAAATCACCCTCGTGAAACTTTGTGTGAAAATGGTACACAGTAGAGATATGATAATTAAGCACGTTGAAGCCGGCAGACTGGTGGGGCTGTCTGTGGTCATAGAGCCACCATCACTTTTCAAGTTCTCATCAAGCAGCAGGGAACGGTTTTCAGTCCAGATCATCCTACTTGACATTGAAATTGTTTGATATTTCCTTTGCCAAACTATAGGATTATTGGAGGTTATGCACATTATTCAATTGAAGAGTTTATGGTCCTGAATGGAAACACAAACGCTTCATCTACTGGGACAGTGAGGAGATGAATGCAGGCGTTAATTCACTGCTGTCTATCAATGGTCCACAGAAAGCTGCAGCCTCTCTTTGTTACTGCAGATACAGCATCATTTTAAGCATCACTCTGTGATCATCTCCTCCATTGCTGTCTCGTTCTCAGACTCTGGTTCCTGTGGCCAGAAGAGGCCACGAACCGCAACAAGCGCAGCAGGAACCGCTGTGGCTGCCTCGGAGGTTGCAGGTTTTTTGGAGGCACCAACATGAGCCTGGATTTCTTCAAGCTTGAAGAGCTGACCCCATCGTCTTCGTCTGCATTTTCCTCCTCCAGCACTGACTCTGACATGTCTTACGGCCAGTCTCTACTACAGCCGGGGGAGTGGATTATTACCAAGGAAACACCAAAAGTAGATGGTATCGATCTGCTTCTAAATCGAAATTTGCATATATAGTTTTGATTTTTCCATAAAGCTAAATGAAGACCAAGCATTCCTTTCTATCCAGTTACAAGCATATGCTTTCTTCTTACAGTCAGATTTGACCCATATCCTCTATTTAGTCATTACATTAGAATTTATTTTGGAATGTCATAGTTCACGTTGTCATTGATTTGATAAAACTGTGACCAGAATGAAAATGCCAATCTACAAATATTTTTAGGGAGAGTTGTTGGACATAAGTCAGACGCACGCTCGCCATGCCTTCCCCCTGAGCTGCCGGAGAGACGTGGGCATCAACTTCTCAGCCTCCAGGTTCCCCAACGTTCCCACAGCTCTGCATCATCGTCTGAAGAAAATAGTTCATGTAGTGCAGCACTGCCCCTGCTGGCGGGAGAGCGGGATAGTCCATCACCAGGCACAGAGCACATGTACACCATGAATGGGAAAAGCCCTGCCGAGTGAGTAAAGCCCACGTCCTCTTCTGGCCCGAGTGCGGTGCTGTTTAATGTGTCATGTATGTTCAGATATTGCCCTATGAATAAAAGCACATAGGAATAACTGGAAGGTTTCATTTTCACTCCAAGTATTACTTACCTGTTCTCACCTGCAGCACCCTAGGAGATGTTCCAGAGGGCTCTGCAGTTTCACCCAATAGCTCCCAGGACCGCTCCTCTGTGCACTCACCCCTCCGCTCTCCCCTTAAGCGGCAGTCCTCGGTGCATTCGGGCCGACTGGGCAGCACAAAGAGCCTGTCGGCTGCTGTTTTCACTGACAAACCTCCACCAGTCCTGTCTGGAGGCGTCCAGTTCAGCAGTGAGGTTTCTCGCAGCGACGAGAATGTCCTGGACTCACCACGCCAGCGGAGGAGCTATGGCTCTTTTCCCTTCACACCCTCAGCAGACTCCAACACCTTCCACCAGTACCGCTCGGCAGACTCCAGCATGTCGGTGGCTGACAGCGAGGCCTACTTCTCTGCTGCTGAAGACTTTGAACCAATCAGCAGTGCAGACGAGGGTCCGGGGACGTACCCGGGCCGCAAGAAAAAGAGGAGGCAGCAAATGCAGCAGCCCCAGCAGCCAGCGTACCACATGGACCACTACAGGTGTGCTAACAGAAAGGTTCCACGGTGGCGTGCAGAACAATTGACTTGCTGTAGCTGCTCTTATAAAAGTCCCAATCATTTTAAGATTTGCAACTATGATAGTAAAATAGAGCGCTGGCTCCTGCTTAAGAGCAGGATTAAGGTGATCTCAATTTGATCTCATCTAAAGGATGAATCATGTAACCATCTGTGATGGCTGTGGCTTTGTGGCAAAGGAGATGTTGGAAGGGGGCAGATGCTGTCTGGTAGAATGCTCTTTCAGCCACGCTGACGCAGCCACTGCACAAACACATAATCCTTCTACTGTGAGGAAAGGCTTCAGGTAGCACAAGATGAGCTTAAATTCTAGATCATAAACACCTCTGACGCAATATTTTCCCCTCCAGCCGGAGTTCCATTTATCACAGCGTTGAAGGCCCCCTCACCTACGTTCTCAACGGAGAGCTGATCACCGAGCCTCGCCCCTTGCCCATGCCCCCGACATTGCCCCCACTGCCACCCCAGCCCCTGCCCAGTCACACATCCCAGGCCTCCTTTGTCTCAGCCTTGGCCATGGAAGAGGAGAGCTCAGCGGAAGCAGAGAAGACTGCTGAACCAGGGCCTGTGACCCGCCAGCCCCATGTTATGGCATGCTACCAAAGCTATCTCGCCCATTACCAGGTAATGTTAGCTTAGATTGTGTCCACGGAGAATCTTACTGTGATATTGTTTTGCTTTATTTTAACTGGCTTTCTTTTCTACCAAATATCTGATCAGATGAAGAGTCTGTAAAGACTGGCTGCACTTTCATTTGAGAAGATTTGGCAAATATTTTGTGGATTTATTTTTTTTTTTGTGTTGATACACTGTGTGAATTTGATTTAGGTGATCCATATATACATATGCGTCCGTTCATCTGTGAAATTGTATCCTACTTGGTGATAGATGGCCAAAGGCATGGAAGAGGGCCTCTGGCTTCACTGGGAATTGCTGGATTTATCTTTTCTTTGTCCCCCTCAAATTCCTAGGTCTCCAATTGGTCTGTCAAACAACCCACCAATAAGAGGACGTCGAAATCTTCTCTTCATCGTCCCTTAGATTTGGACACACCCACCAGTGAGGAGAGCTCCGCCTCCTTTGACCAGCTGTCTGTCCCCAGTTTTAAGGTCTTTGTCATTAACACTCCGCAGACTTAATGAACATAATATACAACTCAAATTTCAGAATCTCTTCATCTATAGATGGAAAATATCTGAGGATTGACTCATAAAATACACTCTGCTTTGATCTTACAGATGATAAAGCAGGGCTTGTCAGCCAGCTCTTTACTGGACAGAGGGGTTGAGCTGATGGGCGAGAACAACAGGTATGAAAGGCAGCGTCCATCTGTCAGAATCCTCCTGACTTAGTGCTCATCCTGTTGGAATTATTGAAACTGGCTTTATCTAGTTGAATGATTTGGTTGAAAACAGCACACCATACACACCACTGGATAAGAGGGCCATGGCGAACGCTGAGGAGGATACAGCAACAGACGACTGGACTCTAGAACAACCGCTAACACAGACCAGGACCACTGCTATAGTGGAGGTGAAAGGTGCCATCAATGTGGTTCTTACACCCCTTGTGGCAGAAGCTCTGGACAGGTAACAACGATAGCGAACTGCGTGCCTTTGAGGGTTTTACTTCTGAGTGCTCATTTATACATGGATTTACCTCTATTTTCAAAGCTATATTATATGAGTTGGTGGTCCTCACCTCCTTGTCACATTTTTTGCCTCAAATAAGTCAAATCCTTATGGACACTAATATTGAAACTTCAATTTAAAATTCAGCTCTCAAAGTTTTGGTGTTAGTTATTGCATTTTCTGATTGCGTAGGAAGCCTTTGGTGAAATCAAACAGCCAGAATAGCAAGTTTGGGCAGATGTTGGGCATCAGAAAACCCTGGCCTTTCTGACGCTGGCCATGAATATGGACTAATGCCTGTTTTCTTTTAGGTACATTGAGTCCATGGTTCATTTTGCCAGTATACGTCACCCTGCAACCATTCTGGATGACCTACACGGCAAAGTCCTCAATGAAGCCTATCAAATCAGCAAGTCAACGGTGACTGATTCTGTACGTACGGAGGTGCAAAGACAGGAGCACTTTGGCTCTGTTAGGACTGTGAAGATTTAAATCTCCATATACAGTTGCAATCAGAAGTATGCAGCCACCTTTGCCCATCCTTCACATGCAAAAGCCTTGCTCAGTCACATTTGATGCTCTTTGTGTTGCACCACCAAAGACTTCCTGTCAGATTGGAGTTGGCTAACTGAGAGGAACCCTCCAGGATCTTTTCCAGCCCATAGAACTGTATCCCAACACGGTGCTCCTATCTAGATTCCTCTTGGGATATGTTTGCAGCCAAGAATGGAGACCTTAAGAAGCGAAGCCTTTATCCCAACGTTATGGACGTGTCCTGCAGTCATACGGGGGCTTCCCTTCGGTGCCCTGACTTTGCTTTTTAATGGCTCTTGATGAAATTGGGCTTTCTTCCAGTTTCTTCAGTGTTAAACTTCTGAATAAAGCTCTCTTGAAATGTTAATTACAAAACAATCTTATAGGTCTTTAAGTGGGGATGAAGTAATCCCTCTTGTTTTTGCTACAATGGCAGCTGACCTGGAAGACCGTTATGGGTGGGCTTCACCTGCATCACGGCAGAACCAACTGAACCAGCATTTCAGACTCCTAAAAGGCTTCAATATCTGTCCTCCACTCTAAAAACTGCTTCCAAAGCCACATTATATAGGTGTTGACTAATGTCATCATTTATGTCCTGTGGTGGTTCTGTATGGAGTCCCACTTAACTCATAAAGAAGTCCTCAATGTACAGTTTTGCTTTCTTAAAGAAGTGATCAATCTTTGCAATAGTTGGGGGGGTGTTGGTGATTTCTGATTGCAACTGAATAAATCAAATTCGATAGCCAGCTAATTTACTAAATCACGAACAGCAACTCTTGTGATGAGAGAGGGTGTGAAGTGTCCTTACGCAGCACTATTTGATGCCTTACTGACCCATTCTCTGACTCTGGCCCCACACAGAGCCAAACGGGAAAGCAAGAGCCTAAGCTGGTCAAGGAGGGCCCGGACGCCACCTTGCTCAACATCTCTCATGGGCCGACAGACCTGTCGGTTAAACCGGATAATGTAAAAATCAAAGGCCTCCAAGCCAACGTCTCAGTCCCCAAGGTGAGGGCCATGGCTAGATGATGACAGGCCATCTCTGCAGTACATCTGCAACTTTATATATTGTTTTGCAGCAGCTCAATATAGATTTTCACTCTTCATTTCACATCATCATATGCTAAATTGATAAGCTACACAGTTTAGCCTCCTTTGTGTTTTATCTTTCTGATAAAATCCCTTTGTACATTAAAATATCCAAAAATTGCTCCATAGATTATAGGTCCTTTCATCTGGTGAGACATAAGCATTCAAATTGAATGTGTGTCCTAATTATTCCTTTTCAAAGTGTCTAGTTTTCGTCATGCATTGCAGCGTGGCTCATGATGACGTGTTGAACATTCTTGTGTGTGCAGGTGAATCTCTGCCTGCTGCAGGCTTCTGTGGAGGAGGGCTCGCCATCGTGCACTAACAAGTGCGTCACACACGTGTCTCTTGTGGCTCTGTGCTTCGACAGGATTGCCACTCAGTTCAGAATGAACAGGTATCACATCAATTAGTGTGCAGCGATGCAGCAGGGACACATGGACGTGTTGGATGGAACGTCAAACGGGTTCTTCCTGGTCCTTTCAGGGGTATTGTAGAGGAAACCCCCCCCACCACGGAACACGGACGGCCATCCGTCATGTTGGAAAAGTACGCCTCGGCCACCAAGATGCAGCCTCAGTCTTCTGGCTCACTGCGTTCCAACGCTGGCATCGAGAAAGGCAAAGAGATCGCCGCCAGGCTGAACATCCACCGCATCCACAGCCAGCTGCGAGGCCTCGACTCCACAGGTCAGACTGGAGCAGCGGCCCCGCTTCTTCTTGTGAATAGACTTTGACAAGAAAAGGAAATAATTGACTGCCCCTGATTTAGAACATTAAGCTTAGTTCAAACCTTTCAGCATTTCACACAAAGTAATCCTAAATTTGGTGTATGTTCCACTTCTGTTGTCCTAACTCTTGTCTGCTATATTCCTACATCTCCTCCCGGTTCTGTTCAGACATCGGCATGTGTGCCATCACAGCAATCCCTTTGGAAAAGTCCAAAGTGCTGTTTGGCCTGGAAGAGCTGGAGGAGTTTTCAGTGGTTGATGAAACGGATCCCCAGGCAACAGCAAGTGATCTTGGCCGCATCGCGTGCCTGGAGAAGTGGGGCTGGATCATGTTTGAGTGTGGCATTGAAAACCTCACAGTCAAAGGTTGGACATCCCTGAGCAGGAATAGTCCCATCTTGAGAACACAGGTGGCAACATTCTATCATACACTTTGCAGGAGGTCGTCAGTCAGGAGCCGTTCTTTATAATGCCTTTGGTGTGATGGGCAACTCTGACACTGGGGGCCAACCTGGCACGTCCAAGTTCAACGGCTCCACCGGCTCTCAGACAGGCAGTGGCTACAGCACAGACATGTCCGATGACAACCTGCCACACGATGCCATCAGTCCCGTTTCTGATGCCAACGAACCCTCCGATGACTCCGATGAACAGGTGAAATGTTTATGGCGTCATTAGCTAAGGCTTATTTGATTGGATTCTCTCAGACTTGAGTCCAGTCAAGGCCTTTATAATGCTGGATGAAAGTGTCCTGCAGTCTTTTAACCCTAACCCTATACCGGTGATGTCATCTACTCTCCTACGCTTTCATACCCTGAAGGATGAAGGGGTGGAGTCGGACGACCTGAAGAGAGATCTGCCCCTCATGCCCCCTCCTCCTGACTCCAGCAGCATGAAACTGACAATCAGGCAGATCTGGTTCAGTTTTGCTGCTCCGACAAATGTGCGTTCCCCTTCACAGGCCATTTCCAGGTACTGACCACGGCCCGGTTCTTTATTATTCAGAAGATCGACTCTATTCTGGCTTTTGCATGATAACATCAACGTGTACGTACGATGTTGTGGATCACACCCAGCTTTTCAAAGGGCTCGTCTATTTTATTGTCAGACCTACGGGTCTTTCTTTCACACCATCGGTGCTCCAAAGGCAGAATGTGCAGTAGCACCACTTGAGTTCTGAAGAACTCTGTCTGCTCTTGTGTGTCAAACGCTATCAAACATGCTGGTCTTGCAAATCTGCCAGCTTCTTAGCCCTCCACTGCTCAAACTGATAAGTTCTTTCAGTTCTGACTTGCTTCATCATTCAAGTACCCGGGTCCCTGGGCCCCTGGGTCCCTGGGTCCCTGGGTACCTGGGTCCCCGGGCCCCTGGGTACATCTTAATAGGATGTCTTTTTTAATGTTAGAACGTTAAAAGGTGTCCCCTCCTGTGATTTGCATGGTCCTGATCTCCTTCCAGGCAGCTGAATTTGCTGAGCACAGCCACTCCTGCAATTGGAGCCTGGTTGGTTCCCGTTGACCAACTCAAATCTTCTCTGCGTAAACTGGACATGGAGGGAACTCTGCGGATTTGTGCTGTCATGGGCTGCATCATGACCGAAGCTCTGGAGGTCAGCAGGTCTCCATGGAGAGCCAGGCTCGAACCCTTCGCATTAATACTCACAAAAAACAAGCAAATTTGTTCAAAATACTTCTTGAACTATTTCCATTGTTCTTCCTCAGAAAAAGAGCATCCACATTCCCATCAGGAGTAAATACAACCGTGTGACCAAGCGAGCTCGGTATCTGCATGAGAACCCTTCCTGTATGCTCTGTAACATCCTGCACCGCTACCTGCAGCAGGCCGACTACTCCGTGATAGAAGAGGCAACGATGGTCAGTACGCCACCGTCTGCCCTCCTTTCCCTTCATGGTTTAATGGTGCTGAGGGATCCTAATAGTGCTGCTCTGACATTTAGAGGTTTCCTCTCCTTTGTCACCCAGAATGACGGCGTTCCGGCACTTGTGACGTTAAAGAAGGGGCTTGTAGCTTTGGCCCGACAGTGGATGAAATTCATTGTGGTGACCCAAGGGTTCAAAGCTATTGGTCTGATGAGGCCCAACCAGCTGGCCAAACCCAAAGAGCCTCAGCAGAGTGAAGGCGACATCACTTTGGGCCTGGACAATGGTGCCGCTCTGCCCAGTGACACCAGTGCTGATGGAGCCGAATTTGAATTTGACGCAGGTGCGAACTTTCATCTTTCTGTCTGTTCCTTTGTTCTGTGTCCCTCACATCCGTTACTGTTTTACCTTTTATTCTGTTTATGGAGGTCCACGATCGGACCCTTGTTGGCAAAAGGAACAACCTCTTGTTCTTTTTGGAGGTTTATTTGTTGTCATTTTTGTGAAGCCACAGTGAGTGAACACACCATGTTGCTGGAGGGAGTGTGCAGCCGTCCTCCTCCTAAAGACGCCAACTCTGGTCCCGTCAGCGGGGTGGAAATCATGAGGAAGCTGTCGAAGTCCCACACACACAACGAGTCTGCGCTCAGGATCAAGGTACAGTGCATCTGCTGGGAAGCAGCCGTACGGCATCTGGGCCTGTGCAGCATCAGCTCTCCCCTGCAGGGGGCGCTGGTCCACAGGTGGGGTGCAGCCGTTCCCATGGGCCGCGCTGGTGCTGGGAATTCTGAGGAAGCTGCCACTAGATCAGAGGGTACGGGGAGGACCCTGAAGGGGCGTGGGCATTAAGACACGCCTCTCCCCGTGGCGCCATAGCTCCCTGAAGGGGCGTGGGCATTAAGACACGCCTCTCCTTGTGGCGCCATAGCTCCCTGAAGGGGCGTGGGCATTAAGACACGCCTCTCCTCGTGGCGCCATAGCTCCCTGAAGGGGCGTGGGCATTAAGACACGCCTCTCCTCGTGGCGCCATAGCTCCCTGAAGGGGCGTGGGCATTAAGACACGCCTCTCCCCGTGGCGCCATAGCTCCCTGAAGGGGCGTGGGCATTAAGACACGCCTCTCCTCGTGGCGCCATAGCTCCCTGAAGGGGCGTGGGCATTAAGACACGCCTCTCCCCGTGGCGCCATAGCTCCCTGAAGGGGCGTGGGCATTAAGACACGCCTCTCCCCGTGGCGCCATAGCTCCCTGAAGGGGCGTGGGCATTAAGACACGCCTCTCCCCGTGGCGCCATAGCTCCCTGAAGGGGCGTGGGCATTAAGACACGCCTCTCCTCGTGGCGCCATAGCTCCCTGAAGGGGCGTGGGCATTAAGACACGCCTCTCCTCGTGGCGCCATAGCTACCTGAAGGGGCGTGGGCATTAAGACACGCCTCTCCTCGTGGCGCCATAGCTTCCTGAAGGGGCGTGGGCATTAAGACACGCCTCTCCCCGTGGCGCCATAGCTCCCTGAAGGGGCGTGGGCATTAAGACACGCCTCTCCTCGTGGCGCCATAGCTCCCTGAAGGGGCGTGGGCATTAAGACACGCCTCTCCTCGTGGCGCCATAGCTCCCTGAAGGGGCGGTGCCGGTGCGGTATCGAGAGCACGGGGGTTCGGCGCTCGTGTTGCTGCACACTACATTCAAATAATCCAAATTCCGATGTGACGCATCACCATGTTGTGCTCGTTTCTTCTGTGTAAATTAAGACCAGTTTTTGTCCACACGACATTGTAGAAATGAGGGTCTGAGCTCTGATGTTTCTGATTTATTTTCTGTGACCCAAGCAGTCGGTCAAAAATAAAATGTTCTGTCAACTCATTATTTAATGTAAAAGCCAAAGTCTACAGAACACTGCATCATCTGTCCTCCCTCTCAACAACAGATATACTTCCTTGTCTTAAGGTTGAGTCTCAGCAGTGTTTGTGGTTGTAACCTCCTCTCTGCCCGTGTGACACCCAGGGTTCTCATCCGTACCAGTCGCTAAGCTACACCAGCGGCGACACGGCGGCCGACTCCCCCGCCCACGTGAGCCGCGCCGGCCTGCCAGCCAAAGACAGCCCCAGGAAGGAGAGCCTCCTCAGCAATCTGACAGGCAGCTTTCGGAGTCTGCACAACTTGCTGGAGGGCATACCTCCGAGGAACGAAGCATCTGCCGCCACAGCGGCCAAGAGCAGCTCGCTCACTCGCACAGGTACCAGCAATTAGGAGCTTTTCCTCAAAATTTCAATTTTACCTGCTAATGTTGGCATGGCTGCTCTAAATCATTCACATTTTAAATCAATTCTGGCTTGTTTTGGGGTTCCTAGCAGGCTGGAAGTTGTATTGGAAAAAATAATTAGTTGTAATGTTGCTTAATCCTTGAAATATAAATGTTTTCAAAGAAAATTGGAGTCCAGATTTCTTGCAAAAGTGCAGAAATGTTGGAGACCAAAGATCACTCAGTGTAAGAAGAATTCTTATAACGAGGGGACGTCTACTGGTCAGTCGTGATATTCACAGCTAATATAAAGGCCACATATTTTCCTGAAGTGCATTTACAATGGAAAAGAGGTGAGAAGATCTAACTTTCATCATGTGATTGTGGGGCTCCATGGAGCAGGTCGGGCACCCCCAGCCAATGTCAAATAGCCCCTCCCCACGACCACGACCCTCTAGTAAAAAGTCATCAACGCACATCGGCACTAGCTCACGAGCAACTCTGACAGTGTTGGTGTTTGCCACAGAGCAGTAATTTATCACAAACTCGGTGGTCTTCCAAGTCTGAGCCTTTCAGGAGAGCCAGCTGCTGCTTTTGTAGAAGGGGCGGGGCCAATAGTGGCGCTTGGTGACAGAAGCTGCCTCCAAAATGTCATTTGCCAGAGTTAGGGGAAAAAAGAAACATGTCATGGCCTCCAGCCCACGCCAATAGCACAATTTAGCTTTTAAAGCTGGGCTCTGCCCATAGGGGGCGTCACTCTTACATTTCTAATACAAAATACACCCAACTGAAGCACTTACACACAGGAAAATGTCAAAAGTTGGACCAAAATCAATCTCCAACACTACTTCATACCCAATAAATGTGTTTTCAACAGGAAAAAAGTGGTTTTGAGGTGTAGTCACGCTTTACTTGAATCTTGTGTTCTTCTATGATGCACGACATCATCTCCTGTTGAGATGTTGGTCCTTTGCCATTATTTGTGTTTGCTGATGTAGCATGTTTTCAACCTTTCTGCACTTCAGGAAACAGCTTGGGGACAGACATGCTCACTGAGCACCCGCTGTTGTCGGAGCCTTCCTCTGTCAGCTTTTATAACTGGATGTCGAATGCAGTGGGCACCAGAACAGGGCCTGGGCTCCAGGACTCCCCAGTGAATCGCTCCCAGCATAACAGCCTGCAGACAGGTCAGACTGGGCAGACTGGGCAGGCTGGGCATCTGTTGCTGCCTCTTTCCTGCCCCTCTCATATTCACTTCAATTGAGTCTCCTCTACATTTGATGGATGCAGAGTCCAGTGTCATTATTCTAATTTAGTTTGTGGGTCACCACTCGTGCCCAACCAGCGAAGGGATGCAGGGAAATGTTCATATCATGTTGCTGTTCTACTAGATTGTCTGGAGCCTCCTGTCAACCGTTATGACTTCCATCAACTACCAAAGGCTAACTGCTCCTAACCCTAACCCTAACCCTAACCCGAACCCTAACAGCCCAGGCGGAGGTTAGGGGTCGTCACTGTTGTGCTTTCATGAATTCATTCGTTTGGTAGAGAAAAGTTAAATCCCCCTGTGTTTGTCTCCATAATCTTTAGCTACATTATTTCCTGTTATCACGGGCTCGAGCTATCCTCTAGCTCTTTCCATCGTATTGCTTTGCTGCCCCTGCTGGGGGGCGAAAGGTATTTTCTAATTAGAATGTCTCCAAACCAGAATTCACATTGAACTTATTTGGACACTTTTGTCCAAAGCAACGTACAGTGTGAGAATGTTGTCCTGGTGTTCAGATGGTTGAGCACCACAGATAGTGAGGAGCGATGAGGGACCATCAGACTGATGCTCAGAGAAGTGACATTTTCTTCAGGCTTCCACAAAATCCTTTTTTAGGGTTCGCGTTGCTTCGTGTCGTCTCAAATACAGATGTAGTATTTAACGTTCAATCATTTCAAAGCACACAGCCAGTCAGAGTGCTCCTGACCCTGACCCTAACCCTGACCCTAACCCTGACCCTGACCCTGACCCTAACCCTGACCCTAACCCTAACCCTGACCCTGACCCTGACCCTAACCCTGACCCTGACCCTGACCCTAACCCTGACCCTAACCCTGACCCTGACCCTGACCCTAACCCTGACCCTAACCCTAACCCTAACCCTGACCCTGACCCTAACCCTGACCCTGACCCTGACCCTGACCCTAACCCTAACCCCTAACCCTGACCCTGACCCTAACCCTAACCCTGACCCTAACCCTGACCCTAACCCTGACCCTGACCCTGACCCTAACCCTGACCCTGACCCTAACCCTAACCCTGACCCTGACCCTAATCCTGACCCTGACCCTAACCCTGACCCTGACCCTGACAACCTTTGTGCAGGATAGATAAAGGCCCTCTCTTTCCCATTTTCCTGCCAAACACTTTGAGCATGTTAAAAAGCAAAAAGACGACAGCCAAACATATTCTGGTGGGAAGGAAGGAAGGAAGGAAGGAAGGAAGGAAGGAAGGAAGGAAGGAAGGAAGGAAGGAAGGAAGGAAGGAAGGAAGGAAGCCTGAGAAGACGACACTGTTGTGTCTTCCCATATTCAAAATATATACATACATCCACCACATATATAGTATATAAGTATACATGGTGTGTATATATATACATACATCCACCACATATATATAGTATATATGTATATATGGTGTGTATATATATACATACATACATCCACCACATATATAGTATATATGTATATATGGTGTGTGTATATATATATACATACATCCACCACATATATATAGTATAAATGTATATATGGTGTGTATATATATACATACATCCACCATATATATAGTATATATGTATATATGGTGTGTATATATATATATACATACATCTACCACATATATAGTATATATGTATATGTGGTGTGTATATATATACATACATCCACCATATATATAGTATATATGTATATATGGTGCGTATATATATATATACATACATCCACCACATATATAGTATATATGTATATATGGTGTGTGTATGTATATATATATATATATATATATGGTGTGTATATATATACATACATCCACCATATATATAGTATATATGTATATATGGTGCGTATATATATATACATACATACATCCACCATATATATAGTATATATGTATATATGGTGCGTATATATATATATATACATACATCCACCGCATACACATAGTATATATGTATATATGGTGCGTATATACATGTTATTCCCGGCTCTGCCCCCCAGCAGCAGGAGGCAATCGTAGCGTCGCTGCTGCTGCTGCTGCTGCAGTAACATCTCAACGTCTCCAACCCCTCCCCGTGCCTCCAGGCAACCTGGGCATCCTGCCCACCATTCCCTCGGCCTCGGACTTCAACACGGTGCTGTCCAGTGACCAGAACACCCTGGACGGGACCCACTCGCAGCACTCGCAGCGCAGCACCAGCCAGGACGAGCTGGCCGACGTGGAGGAGGGCAACCAGTGTCCGGCGGCGGTGCAGCTGGCCGACGCCCAGGTGCGGCCGGAGCAGCATCCCGACGGTCCGAAGCTCCGCCCCTCTGATCTGGTCGTTAACGCCTCGTCTGCCGTCACTTTCAGGTCGTCTTCAAGCCTTTGCTGAGTTACACGGGCATCCAGGCTCAGGACACCACCCCTCTGAGTTACAAGATGTATTTTGGGGAGCATTTGTCTTTTTCTGGCAACCTGGAGTGTCTCAGAGCGGACATCGTTGACTCGGACACCTCCAAAGAACGCAAGAACAAAAAGTCCAGAAGGTCAGTTTGGATTGAGCTTCAAAGGTGTTCTGGACTCTTCGTAACCATTTTGCTTGTGTGCATGTGAAGGCGAGGCATGATGAACCTCCCCCCGCTGGAGTTTAAGCCCGCTCTCCTCATCGAGACCTTCAGCCTGAACGCAGTGGTGATGGAGAAGTCCACCAGTTCCCCACAAGGCCCCACTGCAGCGCCTCTGTCCTTTCATGACCTCAATCGGCGCCACTACAACACGTTCCACTGCGACTTCACCATAGCGTGCCAGGCCATCAGCCAGCGCGTGGACATGGCTCTGGTGCGCCTCATCCACCAGTTCAGCACCATGATCGATGACATCAAGGCCACGCAGACCGACATCAAGCTGAGCCGCTACACTGCTGGCTCCGCCTCCCCGACGCCGACCTTCAAGGCGCGTCCGTACCGCCACTTCAGGTCCTCCGACTTCAGCCGCAGTTCTCGCAGCAGCCTCAACGGGGGACGCAGCGCCACACACACACTGAAGGGCAAGAGAGGGATGGCCGGAGCAGCTGGCGTCCCTGGGGGGTTCCCGCCCAACGGGCCCCCAACGGGCCTGGACACACTTGGGCGGAGAGAGCCCCGAGGACGCAGTTCTCTTGGAAGATCGGAGCGCCGTACTTCTAAGGTGAATATTATTCAATGCCAAGATCATTTTAGAAAGTGTTGCTTAAATAATGTCTCCTAGAATTCACCAACGTTAACAGCATGTGGACACGACCCCCCTCACACTTGCTCTTATTGTGGGAGGTTTCAAGGGCTCCAGTATTTTTTATCTATTTTTCTACATCTGCTAAAATGGTCAGGTGTTATGAGCAACATCCCAAAATGAAGTGCTGTTCCAAATGCAGCCCCTAGAGGGAGCCAACGCGCGTGTTTTGGGACTCAGGTTAGACTCGGGTTCACTGTTGTTTGGAGCAGCTGTGTCGCTCTGATCCCCCCCCCCCTTTGGTCTCCTCCAGTCTGCATATTTGGTCGCCAGGCAGCAGAAAGTGACTTGTTATCACCTCCAGATATCGAGGAAAGGCTCCCGTGAGGTGGCGGACCACATGGCGATCCAGATGGACGACTCTGACTCCATCACTGTGTCGGAGCAGAGCGAGCCGTCGGCAGAATGCTGGCAGAACATGTACAAGCTGCTCAATTTCTACTCCCTCATCTCCGACCCCACCGGGATCCTGGAGAAGAGCTCCCCAGAGAACTGCCCCTCAGGTGGGTGAGGGTGAGGGCGAGGGTGTGGGTGTGGGTGTGGGTGAGGGTGAGGGTGAGGGTGAGGGCGAGGGTGTGGGTGAGGGCGTGGGTGAGGGTTAGGGTGAGGGCGTGGGTGAGGGTTAGGGTGAGGGCGAGGGCGTGGGTGAGGGTTAGGGTGAGGGCGTGGGTGAGGGTTAGGGCGTGGGTGAGGGTTAGGGTGAGGGCGAGGGTGTGGGTGAGGGCGAGGGTGTGGGTGTGGGTGTGGGTGTGGGTGTGGGTGAGGGTGTGGGCGAGGGTGTGGGCGAGGGTGAGGGTGTGGGCGAGGGCGAGGGTGTGGGTGAGGGCGAGGGTGTGGGCGAGGGTGAGGGTGTGGGCGAGGGCGAGGGTTAGGGTGTGGGCGAGGGCGTGGGTGAGGGTGAGGGCGTGGGTGAGGGTTAGGGTGTGGGCGAGGGCGTGGGTGAGGGTGAGGGTTAGGGCGTGGGTGAGGGTTAGGGTGAGGGTGTGGGTGAGGGTGAGGGTTAGGGCGAGGGCGTGGGTGAGGGCGAGGGTGAGGGTGAGGGCGAGGGCGTGGGTGAGGGTTAGGGTTAGGGCGAGGGCGTGGGTGAGGGTGTGGGTGAGGGTGTGGGCGAGGGCGAGGGTGTGGGTGTGGGTGAGGGTGTGGGTGTGGGTGAGGGTGTGGGCGAGGGCGAGGGTTAGGGTGTGGGCGAGGGCGTGGGTGAGGGCGAGGGCGTGGGTGAGGGCGAGGGTTAGGGTGAGGGTTAGGGCGAGGGCGTGGGTGAGGGCGAGGGTGAGGGTTAGGGTGAGGGCGAGGGCGTGGGTGAGGGTTAGGGTGAGGGCGTGGGTGAGGGCGTGGGTGAGGGTTAGGGCGAGGGTGAGGGTTAGGGTGAGGGTTAGGGTTAGGGCGTGGGTGAGGGTTAGGGTGAGGGCGTGGGTGAGGGTTAGGGTGTGGGCGAGGGCGTGGGTGAGGGTTAGGGCGAGGGCGTGGGTGAGGGTTAGGGTGAGGGTGTGGGTGAGGGTTAGGGCGAGGGCGTGGGCGAGGGCGTGGGTGAGGGCGAGGGCGTGGGTGAGGGTTAGGGTGAGGGCGTGGGTGAGGGTTAGGGTGAGGGCGTGGGTGAGGGTTAGGGTGAGGGCGTGGGTGAGGGTTAGGGCGAGGGCGTGGGTGAGGGTTAGGGTGAGGGTTAGGGTTAGGGCGTGGGTGAGGGTTAGGGTGAGGGCGAGGGGCGTGGGTGATGGTTAGGGGCGTGGGTGAGGGTTAGGGTGAGGGTTAGGGTTAGGGCGTGGGTGAGGGTTAGGGTGAGGGTTAGGGCGTGGGTGAGGGTTAGGGTGAGGGTTAGGGGCGTGGGTGAGGGTTAGGGTGAGGGCGAGGGCGTGGGTGAGGGTTAGGGTTAGGGCGTGGGTGAGGGTTAGGGTTAGGGTTAGGGCGTGGGTGAGGGTTAGGGTGAGGGTTAGGGTTAGGGCGTGGGTGAGGGTTAGGGTTAGGGTTAGGGCGTGGGTGAGGGTTAGGGTTAGGGTGAGGGCGAGGGTGAGGGTTAGGGTTAGGGTGAGGGCGAGGGCGTGGGTGAGGGTTAGGGTTAGGGTGAGGGTTAGGGTTAGGGTGAGGGTGAGGGTGAGGGTTAGGGCGAGGGTTAGGGTTAGGGTGAGGGCGAGGGCGTGGGTGAGGGTTAGGGTTAGGGTGAGGGTTAGGGTTAGGGTGAGGGTTAGGGTTAGGGTGAGGGTGAGGGCGAGGGCGAGGGCGTGGGTGAGGGTTAGGGTGAGGGCGAGGGCGTGGGTGAGGGTTAGGGTGAGGGTTAGGGTTAGGGTGAGGGTTAGGGTTAGGGTGAGGGTGAGGGTGAGGGTTAGGGCGAGGGTGAGGGTTAGGGTGAGGGCGAGGGCGTGGGTGAGGGTTAGGGTGAGGGTTAGGGTTAGGGTTAGGGTGAGGGCGAGGGCGTGGGTGAGGGTTAGGGTTAGGGTTAGGGTGAGGGCGAGGGCGTGGGTGAGGGTTAGGGTTAGGGTGAGGGTTAGGTGAGGGTTAGGGTTAGGGTGAGGGCGAGGGCGTGGGTGAGGGTTAGGGTGAGGGTTAGGGTTAGGGTTAGGGTGAGGGCGTGGGTTAGGGTTAGGGTTAGGGTGAGGCGAGGGCGTGGGTGAGGGTTAGGGTTAGGGTGAGGGTTAGGGTGAGGGTTAGGGTTAGGGTTAGGGTGAGGGCTTCTCCCTGTCAGCCCTCATTCTTCTTCTCCAGCCTCCTTTTTCTACCCTCCTGCAACTGTTGAAGGACTGAAGTCCTCACACCTCTTTATCACTTTATCAGTGTTTCATCTTATCTGTTAGTTCTATCTATCTATCTACCATCCATCCATCCATCCATCCACCCACCATCCATCCATCCATCCATCCCACCCCATCATCCATCCATCCATCCACCCACCATCCATCCATCCATCCATCCATCCATCCCACCCCATCCATCCATCCATCCATCCCACCCCATCCATCCATCCATCCACCCACCATCCATCCATCCATCCATCCATCCATCCATCCATCCATCCACCATCCCACCCCATCCACCCATCCATCATCCATCCCACCCCATCCATCCATCCATCCACCATCCCACCCCATCCATCCATCCATCCCACCCCATCCATCCATCCACCATCCACCCCATCCATCCATCCATCCATCCATCCATCCATCCATCCCACCCCATCCATCCATCCACCATCCCACCCCATCCATCCATCCATCCATCCATCCCACCCCATCCATCCATCCACCATCCCACCCCATCCATCCATCCATCCATCCATCCCACCCCATCCATCCATCCACCATCCCACCCCATCCATCCATCCATCCACCATCCCACCCCATCCATCCATCCATCCATCCATCCATCCCACCCCATCCATCCATCCATCCATCCACCATCCCACCCCATCCATCCCACCCCATCATCCATCCATCCATCCATCCAACATCCCACCCCATCCATCCATCCACCATCCCACCCCATCCATCCATCCATCCATCCATCCCACCCCATCCATCCATCCATCCATCCATCCACCATCCCACCCCATCCATCCATCCATCCACCATCCCACCCCATCCATCCCACCCCATCATCCATCCATCCATCCATCCACCATCCCACCCCATCCATCCCACCCCATCCATCCATCCCACCCCATCCATCCCACCCCATCCATCCATCCATCCATCCATCCATCCATCCATCCATCCATCCATCCCACCCCACCCCATCCCATCCTGTGTTGGATGTTTTTGGTTGGCTGCTGCTTCCCGGTTTTCCGGACCATCTCACATTCCCGTGGTCTCTCCAGAAGGAGCCCACCGGCCCTCGGAGCCGCTGTGCAAAGTGGTGTTTGAGAATGAGCAGCAGGAGCCGGCCACCCCTAACAAGCCCCTGGGACCAGGTGGGCGGCGGAGGAGCCTGGTGAGCGCTGAGCCGCAGCACGTCACTCTCATCGTGTTCGGCATCGGCATGGTGAACCGCACACACCTGGAGGCCGACATCGGTGGGCTGACTATGGAGGCAGAACTGAAGAAGATCCATGGAAGTTTCACCCTGAAGGAGAAGATGAAAGGTGAAGCTGAACCCCAACCGTTGACCTGTGGTCAAGGAAGGTGGAGGCCGATGCTGGAGACGTGGAGACGTGCACTTTATGAGTAAAATAAAGGTTAGGGTTGGTCAGGATTAGGGTTAGTTAGGGTTAACGTTAGGGTTGGTTAGGGTTAACGTTAGGGTTAGTTGGGGTTGGTCAGGATTAGGGTTAGTTAGGGTGAGGGTTGTGAGATGTGCACTTTATGAGTAAAATAAAGGCTAGGGCTGGTTAGGGTTAGTTAGGGTAAGGGTTAGTCAGGGTTAATGTTAGGGTTAGTTAGGGTTGGGGCTAGTCAGGGTTAATGTTAGGGCTAGTTAGGGTTAGGGCTAGTCAGGGTTAGGGTTGTGAGATGTGCACTTTGTGTAAAATAAAGGTTAGGGTTGGTTAGGGTTAGTTAGGGTTAGTTAGGGTCAGGGTTAGTCGGGGTTAGTTAGGGTTAGTTAGGGTCAGGGTTAGTTAGGGTTAGGGTTGTGAGATGTGCATTTTATGTGTAAAATTGAATATTTTAGCAGTTGTTTTTTAAAGATATCTCCATTTTCTCACATATGAGGTTTGTACACTGTTTATGTCTAAGCAGGGTTAGAGGGTTAGGGTTTAGAGGGTTAGGGTTTAGAGGGTTAGGGTTAGGGTTTAGAGGGTTAGGGTTTAGAGGGTTAGGGTTTAGAGGGTTAGGGTTAGGGTTTAGAGGGTTAGGGTTTAGAGGGTTAGGGTTTAGAGGGTTAGGGTTAGGTTTAGAGGGTTAGGGTTTAGAGGGTTAGGGTTAGAGGGTTAGGGTTAGGGTTTAGAGGGTTAGGGTTTAGAGGGTTAGGGTTTAGAGGGTTAGGGTTTAGAGGGTTAGGGTTAGGGTTTAGAGGGTTAGGGTTAGAGGGTTAGGGTTAGGGTTTAGAGGGTTAGGGTTAGAGGGTTAGGGTTAGGGTTTAGAGGGTTAGGGTTAGGGTTTAGAGGGTTAGGGTTTAGAGGGTTAGGGTTAGGGTTTAGAGGGTTAGGGTTTTAGAGGGTTAGGGTTAGGGTTTAGAGGGTTAGGGTTTAGAGGGTTTAGAGGCTTTTAGAATTGAATGGTTGGATGCTTTGGTCGTGTCAACCTCTCTCCGGTATGTTTGCAGACATCTTACACCAGAAAATGACTGAAACGTGTGCGTCGGCTCACATCGGTGGAGTAAACATTGTTCTTTTGGAAGGCATCACACCTGACATCCAGTATGTCCAAATTCCTTTTGACTTGCTAATTAGGAAATGCTGAAATATAATGTTGCTTTGCATCAAATGTTCTTCAACCATCGAAGAAGTGGTTATTGTTCAGTATTTTCCTCTTTGGCCTGATCTATAAAAGTTGTCATAAACTGAGCAAAGTTCCAACCCTTTTAGTGAGATATTCACCAGTTCATATCTAAATGAAAAGCAGGATTCCTCCCTCTGCCTGCGTTCATGTGCGTCTCTATTTCTGAACAGGAGAGCCAAAATCAGGCTTCTTGTCATTTGACCAGCAGCCTTTACTGCTTTGACTGCAGCCATTTCCTTTCAACGTTAGCATCCTACTGGCGTTCCAGCCTTCCCCTCATGCCTTAGGGTTGGGGTTAGGGTTAACCCTAACCCTAACCCTAACCGGCTGATGCTACGCTCAGCTAGGCTGCTTGGATTGAGTTCAGAGGTTATCCGAAACTTCTCTTTCTAACCCTAAACGTCTCATTCTATTGGAGAGATACGAGCACTGTGGAAGTAAGAGAGACTTGATCCCATTTTCATGCTGTCTCAGGACTTGCAGGACTTCTGTGTATTTCTATGCAGATAAAGAGCCCTGATTTAGGTTATTAGCAACTTGTTTAAACCAGTTCTCTGCCACATCAGCAGTTTTGCTGTAGTTCTTTGTTTTGTGGAAATGTGTCTCAACTGTTTCAGAATTTCTTCTGTTCTTTTCTCACTTTTCCTGTTTTGCTTTTCCAACTCCTCACGTAGGCTGGAGGATTTTCCAACTTCTCCCACCAGCACAGCTAAACAAGAGTTTCTGTATGTGGGCTCACATGTCACTAAATCCAGACACCCCCCCCCCCCCCATTCATCTCAGTGGCCTGTCACCAATTTATTCTTTCACTCAACGTTTTGGACTCTGATGTGTGTGTGAAGCTCCGTTTCCGTGTCCCAAAGCCCAGATACATGATTCTCTCAACGACCACAGTCTAGCGCTGACAGAACATGCTGCACTCTTTAGTGAAATAGGAATGCACAAAATAGGACAGAAATGAGATATATTCTAAAAAATAGAACAGGCACAACCACAGATGTTTGTCTTGCTTTCATAAATGGCCTTTAATTCATCAGTTGTGCAAAACCATTCCAATTCCTTCATGGTTTCACTGTTCTGAGTGCTCACCTGTAACCCTGAAAGTGAGTTTGCATGGTGCCCTCCTGTGTGACACCCATTCAAATGCCCTCATCACTCCAGGAATATAGAATGAAGCTCACCTTCCTGCTTGAAGGCTCATTGTGTTGCCTGTGTTTCAGGACGGTGGTAAAGTGCAACATTGCCAAGTCACAGGCCTTGTACAGCGCCCAGCGTGGGCTGAAGACCAACAATGCAGCAGTCTTCAAAGTGGGAGCCATCGTGATCAACATCCCGCAGCATCCGGCCACCTTACACAGCATGATGGTCCGAAGCTCCCACCAGCTCTCCAAACAAATCTCTGATCTCATCCGCCAACCGTCCACCACGTGCGTCTGCTCCGTCTTTCTACTTCCAACCACATAAAAAAGACTCGGATCCGTAATGTTCTCCTTTTAATTGATCTATCACGTGCTTGCGGGATATTTCAGAACATCCTCAGTTTTGTCAGTTAACTGCCCAAAATTGTCTGTCTCATGGAAATCTTGGGGTTAGGGTTAGGGAATTATATTAATGTAAGCGTAGAGCATAGGTGTGCTGAGCATATGAAAGGGTTAGGGTTAGGGTTGTGGTTATCTTTCTTGAACACAACATCTGCTGAGCACAGGTCCACACACATTCACACGTGGCAGTGGATAATTCTGCTCCTGAACGTTAGTTTGTTATTTTCCCTGCAGCCAAGCCCCGAACAGAGAGGACACCCCAACCCCACAGCCCCCCGACAAAGCGCCCAGCATCAATCAGACTCCCATAGAAGCCAATGAGTTCCCTCAGCTCCCCGAAGGCTTAGAGAAGAAGCCTATTGTCCTCAAGTTCAGCGCTGTGATGGATGGCATCACCATTGGGGCCGCCCTGCTGCCCTCACTCAAGGCTGAGTACAAAATGGGCCGCATGAAGAGCCACGGCATGACAGGTGGGTGTGAGAGCAGGCTGCTGCAGGCTTCCAGCATTTTCTGTTCATCATGGTTCATCAAAATGTCAAAGAAACAGAAGAACTCAGTGCATGTTCTCCTCCTCCTCCTGTGTTTAGGGGCACAAACCAGTTTCACTTTTGAGTTGCCGAACCACAAGCTTTGCTTTCAGTCAAAGGTGTCCCCCGTGGACATGTCCACCATGCCTCCATCAGCCAGCCTCACGCTGCCTCCTGTCACCATGTCGGGAGAATACATCATGGAGGATCACGAGAACCACTCAGACCAGGGCTGGGCTCCTGAGGATTGTCTAGCTAAACCAGGAAACTACCTCCAAGGCAACTATCTGCGCTGTGTTGCTGAGGTACGCGCTGCACCTTCAAGAGCAGAATCAGTCGAGAAACTGGCCGTATTTAACGTGATCCTTCTGATGTGTAGATTGGTTCATTTGAGCACAACCTGACCACAGACCTGCTCAACCACCTGGTCTTCCTACAGAAGGTCTTCATGAAGGAGGTCAATGAGGTCATTCAGAAGGTCTCAGGTAATATGCTGGCTCGTGCTGGGCGTTAGTACGTTGGGACACATCATCTGAAATGCTATTGCATTTGTCTTCTCCTTCCGGTTTATCCGTGCGCGGGTGGCGTGGTCAGCAGCCTGAACAGAGAGGGCCAGACTTTGCTCTCCCCAGACTTCCTCCAGCTCCTCAGGGAGTGCTCCCAGGCCAATCCAGAGACAGAGTCCCTCATGTCCTGGCATCTGCCTCGGGGCCTCCTCCCTGCGAGACATAGCAGGAGCAGGAGCAGCGGCGCTCCGAGCTCCTCCTGACGGAGGGGGCGGAGCTTCTCACCCTCTCTGGGAGGGACGCCCGCAGGGGGAACCAAGTTTGGCCACTTGAATCTTGTCCTTTCAGTCACTACCCAAAGTTCATGACCATAGGTCAGAATAGGGTTAGGGTTAGTCAGGGTTAAGGTTAGTTAGGGTTATGGTTGGGGTTAGGGTTAGTTAGGGTTAAGGTTAGTCAGGGTTAAGGTTAGTTAGGGTTGGGGTTAGGGTTAGTTAGGGTTAGGGTTGGGCTTAGTCAGGGTTAAGGTTGGGGTTAGGGTTAGTTAGAGTTAGTCAGGGTTAAGGTTAGTCAGGGTTAGGGTTAGTTAGGGTTATGGTTGGGGTTAGGGTTAGTTAGGGTTAAGGTTAGTCAGGGTTAAGGTTAGTTAGGGTTGGGGTTAGGGTTAGTTAGGGTTAATGTTGGGGTTAGTCAGGGTTAGGGTTAGTTAGGGTTATGGTTGGGGTTAGTCAGGGTTAAGGTTAGTCAGGGTTAGGGTTAGTCAGGGTTACGGTTAGTCAGGGTTAAGGTTAGTTAAGGTTAGGGTTAGTTAGGGTTAGTCAGGGTTAGGGTTAGTTAGGGTTAGTCAGGGTTAAGGTTAGTTAGGGTTAGTCAGGGTTAGGGTTAGTCAGGGTTAGGGTTACGGTTAGTCAGGGTTAAGGTTAGTTAAGGTTAGGGTTAGTTAGGGTTAGTCAGGGTTAGGGTTAGTCAGGGTTAGGGTTAGTTAGGGTTAGTCAGGGTTAGGGTTAGTCAGGGTTAGGGTTAGTCAGGGTTAGGGTTAGGGACTCCAAGAAGCTGCAGTTCGGCCCGTAGATGCCAACCAAAGCAAGAGACCGGACCCGCCGCTGCCCCCACTGGGCAACCCCAGAGTAGCGGCGGGTCCGGCCCCTCTCCGAGGTGATCCCTTCCCCCAGTGAGGTGGCATTCCATGTCCCTATAGCCTGAGGGACTGGCAGACCCCCGGTCACGACTGCCGCCCAAAGCACTTCCTGCTGGTGGTGAGGCTACTGGAAGGCAGACCCACGTTGCCATTTGGGGCTAAGCCCGGCCACCAGGTGCTCGCCTTTGAGCCCCATCCCCAGTAACTACTGTTAGGGTTAGGGTTAGGGTTAGGGTTAAGGTTAGCCCTAACCCTAAATATAATATGAATCTACAGGTGTTTGGTGTATGTATATGGCAGGAAGTTCCATATGCTATTTAGTCATTGAACATATAGCTGCTCAGTTCACAGGAAGAGAAAAGATCTTTCATCTCTAGGGTTAGATTCATTACCCTGACCCTGACCCTAACCCTGACCCTGACCCTGACCCTAACCCTAACCCTAACCCTGACCCTGACCCTGACCCTAACCCTGACCCTGACCCTAACCCTGACCCTGACCCTAACCCTGACCCTGACCCTGGGACACGACAGCTGTCGGACATTCTGAGCTGTGATTGTGCTGTAAAGGCGCTGCATCCATGTCAATACGTTCACATGCTGGAGAAACAGGATCCCCACGTTTCACACATATACCTGTTCACCTGTTCACCTGTTCACCTGTTCACTCGCTCTTGGGCTGCAGGAGGGGAACAGCCCATCCCACTGTGGAACGAGCACGACACCTCCACGGATGCAGACAAGCCCAAGATCCTGCTTTATTCTCTCAGCCTCATGTTCAAGGTATCACATGACCCCATCTTTGGGTTAGAAAACAAATCTCTGAAAGCGTGAGGCTTTTCTGAAGGTGGTGTTTATCCTCAGGGCGTCCAGATGACGGCCACCACCCCATCGATGCGGGCCGTACGCTTCGAGACGGGCCTGATTGAGCTGGAGCTCTCCAACAGGATCCAGTGCAAGACTCAGCCTGGTGGCAGCAGCAGCTACCTCAAGCTCTTCGGCAAATGTCAAGTGGATCTCAACCTCGCTCTGGGGCAGATCGTCAAACACCAGGCACAGTATCTCTAAAGATAGGAGGAGGGGCTTAAGGTTTATCTTGCCTGATTCAAAAGATCCTTATTGGAGCAACTTCTGCTTTGTTACAGGTGTACGAAGAAGCTGGCTCAGACTTTCACCAGGTGGCATATTTCCGAACGAGGATCGGGCTGCGCAACGCTCTCCAAGAAGAGATCAGTGGGTCCTCCGACAAGGAGGCGGTTCTGATCACACTCAACAGGCCCATCGTCTTCGCCCAGCCAGTGGCTTTTGACAGAGGTTCCTTTGGATTTTCTGTTCTCACAACCTTCATGTCCTGCAGACCTCTGACAACACTGGTTATTTCTCCCCCCCGTCCCCCCCCCAGCGGTGCTGTTCTGGCTGAATTATAAGGCTGCTTATGACAACTGGAACGAACAGCGCTTGGCCCTCAACAAGGACATCCACATGGCCACTAAAGAGGTGGTGGACAAGCTGCCGGGCATCCAGCAGACCTCGGCGCAGGCCTTCAGCACGCTCTTCCTGCAGCTGACCGTCAACGACCTGGGCATCTGCCTCCCCATCACCAGCAGCACTCAGGTGACCTGCTGTGTTCAACCTAATGTAGCTAGATAGCTTTGAAAATCCCCGACATTGTCATAGATTTTTGTTTTAAGGTATAAAATAGTCATGCCGTTGATGAATGGATTCATTTAATTAGGGTATTAGGGTTAGCATCTCACCTGCGGGTTGGCATCTCACCTTCGGGTTAGCATCTCACCTGTGGATTAGCATCTCACCTGTGGATTAGCATCTCACCTGTGGGTTAGCATCTCACCTGTGGATTAGCATCTCACCTGTGGATTAGCATCTCACCTGCGGGTTAGCATCTCACCTGCGGGTTAGCATCTCACCAGCGAGTTAGCATCTCACCTGCGGGTTGGCATCTCACCTGCGGGTTAGCATCTCACCTGCGGGTTAGCATCTCACCTGCGGGTTAGCATCTCACCTGCAGAGCAGGCAAAGCGAACATGAGGGAGGAGATGAACACAGCGGTACGATTCTCCAGCTTCCTGTTGTTGGAAATGCTGCTCTGCTTCCTGACTCCGGTTGTTCCTTACCTAACGGCGCTCCTGGGAAGGGCCAGATTAACCTCACCCTAACGCGTGCTGCTCCGTTCCCTCCCCAGGGTGCTTGAGGGTTTGTGGGGGCTTTGCCCACCCGTCCACATGTGCAGACATGAAGGCCTTTGAGCTGCTAAGGGCGGTACCGTCTCTCTGGGAGCAGGAGCTTGGTCCATTACTGGGGTTAGGGTCAGGGTACGTGCCACCTGCTCCCACAGCCCGTTGCCTCTGGCTGCCTTTTGTCACTGGTTCCGTTTGTTATTTTCATGACCAGAATCTCCCGGTAGAGCCGGGCCGGAGGGAGTCCGGATCCATCTGTGCTCTTCACAGATGGCGTTATCTTACTGCTCCTTCGGGCCCGAGGCCCTGGATCGGAAATGGAAAAAGGTGGCCTGCCCACTCCAGGTCCAGGGAGAGGTCCTGCTCCAAGTGGAGGAGTTTAAGTATCTCTGCGTCTTGTTCATGAGTGAGGAAGGAAGGTTTGAGATCTACAGACGGATGGGTCTGTCTGACCCTCACCCTAACCCTTAGAGTGGGGGGGTGGAATCGGAGTGGAGCTCCGTGTTGAGAGGGGCCGGCGGTGGTGGTTCTGCCGTCTGCATTTAAACTGGGACAAGGAAGCAATTCCGATGAGATGCCAAAGTCCGATTCTGAGCATGGCTGGTTTAAGCCGTGCACGTGAAGGCGCTGTTTTCTACGCTGTCGTTCAAGAGCGCACATTTGCATCATGGTATTTTCCCTTGGTGTAAACTGAACAAGCCATCTTCTCATTGAGAGGAGATCTGCCTGCTGCTACTGTGTCACACATGTTTCTTAGAAAGGACACGTGGCGGGTCCAGAGGGAGGCGGCGCTGAGGCCGGGGCCACAACAGCAGTAAAGCAGGACAGACATGCTGGAAAAGTAACCCGCCAATTCATTCTTGCTTCATTTGTGATGTTTGTGGTGGGACTGTGCGCTGATCCACACGCTGACATGGATGCAGCGCCACTCTTGATTGGAACAGTCAGATTATTATATAACGCTGGAATCACCAGCACCTGCGAAGCTAATGGGACGCTCCTTTCTGGGCTTTGGGTGTGATGTCTTTGTGCTGGTTATGCCAAAAGAATGAATATTTGTGTTAGAACCCTAACCCTTGTGCTAAAATGATGGCACTGAGTAGGTGATTATCAGAGTCTGGCAGATATGACCTGAGTTTCTGCTCTAAAACGATCATTTCCATCTAAGTAACTAGCTGAACAGGAGGTCCACCCTCTTGCTTCTGGGCTACATGGAACCTTTCACACCACTTGTGAATTCACGCATTTTTGGACTCAATCAGTAACGACCTAACAAATCATGCTAACACTCACGTAATGTTGCAATTAGGGCTGTGGTAAACCTGTTGAGAGGCATGTGCATAAGATTACATGATGGAGAGGCTTAATCCAGTGGATCGCTGGTACTGTATGTTCACCATCAACGATGATATTGTGTCCCTCCAATCACAGCCCTAGTTGGAAATAGTGGACGGTGTAACATGCAGAGTGGCGGTAGCAAAGGAAACGTGCATGTGTATCTTCTCATGTCCTTCACCTCTGACCTCTCACAGGCCAACCACAGCATCGACTTTGACACTGGCTCCGCGCTGGTCCTGACCATCGAGAGCACGCTGATCACCGCCTGCTCCTCTGAATCTCTGGTGAGCAAAGGCCACTTCAAGAACTTCTGCATTCGCTTCGCCGAAGGTTTTGAAACGTCGTGGGATGACTGGAAACCTGAAGTCCGAGGGGATCTAGTCATGAACGCTTGTGAGTGCCTGTACTTTGGATCGCTGCCTCACTCATTCAGGAATAGAAAAGCTTTGTGGGAGCATCTGTAGCCCTGAAGCTCTTATCAGTTGAGCTGGTGGTTCTGAATGATTGATCAGCTGTCCTTGTTACCTGTCCAGGTGTTGTCCCTGATGGGACATATGAAGTCTGTTCAAGGACGACTGGGCAACCTTCTGCAGGCAGGTTCTTTTGAGTAACCCTTCATCCATGAGCTGACCTGACCCTGACCCTGACCCTGACCCTAACTCCTGACCCTGACTCTAACCCTAACTCCTAACCCTGACCCTGACCCTGACCCTAACCCTAACCCTAACCCTAACCCTAACTCCTGACCCTAACTCCTGACCCTGACCCTGACCCTAACCCTGACCCTAATCCTGACCCTAATCCTGACCCTAACCCTAATCCTGACCCTAACCCTAACCCTGACCCTAACCCTAACCCTGACCCTGACCCTAACCCTAACCCTGACCCTGACCCTAACTCCTGACCCTGACCCTGACTCTAACCCTAACCCTAACTCCTGACCCTGACCCTGACCCTGACTCTAACCCTAACCCTAACTCCTAACCCTGACCCTGACCCTAACCCTGACCCTGACCCTAACCCTAACCCTAACTCCTGACCCTGACCCTGACTCTAACCCTAACCCTAACTCCTAACCCTGACCCTGACCCTGACTCTAACCCTAACCCTAACTCCTAACCCTGACCCTGACCCTGACTCTAACCCTAACCCTAACTCCTAACCCTAACTCCTAACCCTGACCCTGACCCTAACCCTGACCCTGACTCTAACCCTAACCCTAACTCCTAACCCTGACCCTGACCCTGACCCTAACCCTGACCCTGACCCTGACTCTAACCCTAACCCTAACTCCTAACCCTGACCCTGACCCTGACCCTAACCCTGACCCTGACCCTAACCCTGACCCTGACCCTAACCCTAACTCCTGACCCTGACCCTGACTCTAACCCTAACCCTAACTCCTGACCCTGACCCTGACTCTAACCCTAACTCCTAACCCTGACCCTAACCCTGACCCTGACCCTAACCCTGACCCTAACTCCTGACCCTGACCCTGACTCTAACCCTAACCCTAACTCCTGACCCTGACTCTAACCCTAACCCTAACTCCTAACCCTGACCCTAACCCTGACCCTGACCCTAACCCTGACCCTAACTCCTGACCCTGACTCTAACCCTAACCCTAACTCCTAACCCTAACCCTGACCCTGACTCTAACCCTAACCCTAACTCCTAACCCTGACCCTAACCCTGACCCTGACCCTGACCCTAACCCTGACCCTAACCCTGACCCTGACCCTGACCCTAACCCTGACCCTGACCCTAACCCTGACCCTAACCCTGACCCTGACCCTGACCCTAACCCTGACCCTGACCCTAACCCTAACCCTAACCCTAACCCTGACCCTGACCCTAACCCTAACCCTGACCCTGATCCTAACCCTGACCCTGACCCTGACCCTAACCCTGACCCTGACCCTAACCCTAACCCTGACCCTGACCCTAACCCTAACCCTGACCCTGACCCTAACCCTGACCCTGACCCTGACCCTAACCCTTTTGTCTTCTCCCTACTGGGTTCCTGCTCCAAACCAAACCCAGAGAGCAGTAGTGCCGGTACCTGGACTCTCAATGTGCTCTGGAAAATGTGTGGAATCGACGTCCATATGGATCCCAACATCGGGAAGAGACTCAATGCACTGGGCACCACGCTGACCTCGCTGACGGGCGAGGAGGACATCGACGACATCGCGGACCTGAACTCCGTCAACATGGCCGACCTCTCGGATGAGGACGAACCCGACACCATGTCACCCACCGTCCATATGGTCAGTCACCTTCAACTTCTCTTTCTAGTTTCACAACACCTTTAAATCTATATCAGTGTGAGCTTTTTCACAAGATTTCATTGGTCATATTCATGCCGAGTCAGCATTTTGGGAATCATCTTCCATGTTGCTCAGTGAGATGATGGACACCACCTTCGTCTTTATGATGCACATGCAGCAGCAGGAGGATGTGGGACAGCATAAAGCTTTCAGTGTTTCTAGCCTGAGCTGGGCTGGAGCAGAGCTGCACCGTGGCGCTCTAGCCTGAGCTGGGCTGGAGCAGAGCTGCACCGTGGCGCTCTAGCCTGAGCTGGGCTGGAGCAGAGCTGCACCGTGGCGCTCTAGCGTGAGCTGGGCTGGAGCAGAGCTGCATCGTGGCGCTCTAGCGTGAGCTGGGCTGGAGCAGAGCTGCATCGTGGCGCTCTAGCGTGAGCTGGGCTGGAGCAGAGCTGCACCGTGGCGCTCTAGCCTGAGCTGGGCTGGAGCAGAGCTGCACCGTGGCGCTCTAGCCTGAGCTGGGCTGGAGCAGACGTGCACCGTGGCGCTCTAGCCTGAGCTGGGCTGGAGCAGAGCTGCACCACGGCGCTCTAGCCTGAGCTGGGCTGGAGCAGAGCTGCACCGTGGCGCTCTAGCCTGAGCTGGGCTGGAGCAGACGTGCACCGTGGCGCTCTAGCCTGA
Source organism: Takifugu rubripes (assembly GCF_901000725.2). Taxonomy (NCBI): domain Eukaryota; kingdom Metazoa; phylum Chordata; class Actinopteri; order Tetraodontiformes; family Tetraodontidae; genus Takifugu; species Takifugu rubripes. The sequence goes on along the minus strand of NC_042286.1, from coordinate 15,400,770 downwards.
GCTGGGCTGGAGCAGAGCTGCACCACGGCGCTCTAGCGTGAGCTGGGCTGGAGCAGACGTGCACCGTGGCGCTCTAGCCTGAGCTGGGCTGGAGCAGAGCTGCACCGTGGCGCTCTAGCCTGAGCTGGGCTGGAGCAGACGTGCACCGTGGCGCTCTAGCCTGAGCTGGGCTGGAGCAGACGTGCACCGTGGCGCTCTAGGCCTGAGCTGGGCTGGAGCAGAGCTGCACCGTGGCGCTCTAGCCTGAGCTGGGCTGGAGCAGAGCTGCACCGTGGCGCTCTAGCCTGAGCTGGGCTGGAGCAGAGCTGCACCGTGGCGCTCTAGCGTGAGCTGGGCTGGAGCAGAGCTGCATCGTGGCGCTCTAGCGTGAGCTGGGCTGGAGCAGAGCTGCATCGTGGCGCTCTAGCGTGAGCTGGGCTGGAGCAGAGCTGCATCGTGGCGCTCTAGCGTGAGCTGGGCTGGAGCAGAGCTGCACCGTGGCGCTCTAGCCTGAGCTGGGCTGGAGCAGAGCTGCACCGTGGCGCTCTAGCCTGAGCTGGGCTGGAGCAGACGTGCACCGTGGCGCTCTAGCCTGAGCTGGGCTGGAGCAGAGCTGCACCGTGGCGCTCTAGCCTGAGCTGGGCTGGAGCAGACGTGCACCGTGGCGCTCTAGCCTGAGCTGGGCTGGAGCAGAGCTGCACCGTGGCGCTCTAGCCTGAGCTGGGCTGGAGCAGAGCTGCACCGTGGCGCTCTAGCGTGAGCTGGGCTGGAGCAGAGCTGCATCGTGGCGCTCTAGCGTGAGCTGGGCTGGAGCAGAGCTGCATCGTGGCGCTCTAGCGTGAGCTGGGCTGGAGCAGAGCTGCATCGTGGCGCTCTAGCGTGAGCTGGGCTGGAGCAGAGCTGCACCGTGGCGCTCTAGCCTGAGCTGGGCTGGAGCAGAGCTGCACCGTGGCGCTCTAGCCTGAGCTGGGCTGGAGCAGACGTGCACCGTGGCGCTCTAGCCTGAGCTGGGCTGGAGCAGAGGTGCACCACGGCGCTCTAGCCTGAGCTGGGCTGGAGCAGAGCTGCACCGTGGCGCTCTAGCCTGAGCTGGGCTGGAGCAGACGTGCACCGTGGCGCTCTAGCCTGAGCTGGGCTGGAGCAGAGCTGCACCACGGCGCTCTAGCGTGAGCTGGGCTGGAGCAGACGTGCACCGTGGCGCTCTAGCCTGAGCTGGGCTGGAGCAGAGCTGCACCGTGGCGCTCTAGCCTGAGCTGGGCTGGAGCAGACGTGCACCGTGGCGCTCTAGCCTGAGCTGGGCTGGAGCAGACGTGCACCGTGGCGCTCTAGCCTGAGCTGGGCTGGAGCAGAGCTGCACCGTGGCGCTCTAGCCTGAGCTGGGCTGGAGCAGACGTGCACCACGGCGCTCTAGCCTGAGCTGGGCTGGAGCAGAGCTGCATCGTGGCGCTCTAGCGTGAGCTGGGCTGGAGCAGACGTGCACCATGGCGCTCTAGCCTGAGCTGGGCTGGAGCAGACGTGCACCGTGGCGCTCTAGCCTGAGCTGGGCTGGAGCAGAGCTGCACCGTGGCGCTCTAGCCTGAGCTGGGCTGGAGCAGACGTGCACCACGGCGCTCTAGCCTGAGCTGGGCTGGAGCAGAGCTGCATCGTGGCGCTCTAGCGTGAGCTGGGCTGGAGCAGACGTGCACCGTGGCGCTCTAGCCTGAGCTGGGCTGGAGCAGAGCTGCACCGTGGCGCTCTAGCCTGAGCTGGGCTGGTGCAGAGCTGCACCGTGGCGCTCTAGCCTGAGCTGGGCTGGAGCAGACGTGCACCGTGGCGCTCTAGCCTGAGCTGGCTGGAGCAGAGCTGCACCGTGGCGCTCTAGCCTGAGCTGGGCTGGAGCAGACGTGCACCGTGGCGCTCTAGCCTGAGCTGGGCTGGAGCAGAGCTGCACCGTGGCGCTCTAGCCTGAGCTGGGCTGGTGCAGAGCTGCACCGTGGCGCTCTAGCCTGAGCTGGGCTGGAGCAGAGCTGCACCGTGGCGCTCTAGCCTGAGCTGGGCTGGTGCAGAGCTGCACCGTGGCGCTCTAGCCTGAGCTGGGCTGGAGCAGAGCTGCACCGTGGCGCTCTAGCCTGAGCTGGGCTGGAGCAGAGCTGCACCGTGGCGCTCTAGCCTGAGCTGGGCTGGAGCAGACGTGCACCACGGCGCTCTAGCCTGAGCTGGGCTGGAGCAGACGTGCACCACGGCGCTCTAGCCCCCTTCATCCATGAGCTGACCTGACCCTGACCCTGACAAAGGGTGGAGTCTTTCTAAATCACTCCGATTTGATCTATATAGCTCTTTACAAAAGCAAGGTGAGTAGAGGTGAGCCAGGCCGGGGTCACTATAACAACTATAAAATTAAAGTGGAAAAAAAGCGTTAAAAGGAATCTTACAAGAAAATATCAATAAAAGAACAAAGACGGGCCATTAATGGCTTTATTCATTAATATATAACAATAAATCTAAAAGTCTGAATGAATTCTGAAGTAAAGTGGAGGGCTGGTGTGATGCGCTCGTGTCTGGAGGTGTTTGTCCAACGCCCAGCAGCAGCGTTCAGTACCAGCTGGACAAGAGAGGCTGAGGCCCGGCCCGGTACGGCGGCCTGGCTGAGGCCTGGCTGAGGCCCGGCTGAGGCCCGGTACGGCGGCCTGGCTGAGGCCCGGCTGAGGCCCGGCTGAGGCCCGGTACGGCGGCCTGGCTGAGGCCCGGCTGAGGCCCGGCTGAGGCCCGGTACGGCGGCCTGGCTGAGGCCCGGCTGAGGCCCGGTACGGCGGCCTGGCTGAGGCCCGGCTGAGGCCCGGTACGGCGGCCTGGCTGAGGCCCGGCTGAGGCCCGGTACAGGCCCCTCACAGGCTCCGGCCCAAAGAAAAAAGGCCTGATTTTACGTTATCGGAGCTGGTGGAAGCTCGTGTTTACAACGGCGCTGATCCGCTGGGATCAGAGTTCTCCGGTTTTCGGCAGCGGGCCGGAGCGCTACAGTCTGGTCCTGCAGCATTCATTCCTGTGTCCCTGCCATTGTTTCCAGAGTCCAGAGACCAAGTTCAGCCCTCGGCTGACCCTAAAGAAGCGTCTGGTCCAGCACATCCTGGGCCTGAGCCCCAGGCCCCAGAGTGTGTCTGTCCCGGCGGACTCCTCTCAGGGTGCACCCCCTGGCCTCCCAGCAGGCAGCGCCAGAGCCCAGAGACCCCTCTCCTGGGCTTGTGTATGTAGCCACCCACAGGGATACTAAAGTGGTTTTCCGTCTTGTTCATTGATCAGATCAGCAGCTCTCAGGTGAAGGAGGCAGAGCTGAACATGCTGAGCAACGCTTTTTATGCTGGGCCAATCCTCTCTTCCTTGCTAACCCTAATCACAACTCTTTTCATTAACAGCTTCTCATTAACAATCATTTGTGGTTTTAATCAGCACTTTTGTTCTCTTATTTCTTCAGTTTGATGTTTGATTGCTTCCACTGAACAGGAGGCCCTGGACCCCAGACGCCAGGCGGGGAACCAAGTGATGGATGCTCGTGGGAGAAAGCTGAGCAAGAGGGTGGTGGACATCAGAGAGCTGAATGAACAGGCCAAAGTCATTGATGACCTCAAGTAAGCTTCTGGCCTGGTTCTGGATGATAACGGTTGTGGGGAAAGTCTTCTCTGTAGAACTGTGTCTTCATCAAACCACTTCTGGACCCAAAGGAAACTGGGAGCCAGCGAAGGCACCATCAACCAGGAGATTCAGCGCTATCAGCAGCTGGAATCTGTGGCCGTCAACGACATCAGGAGGGACGTCCGGAAGAAACTGCGGCGCTCCAGCATGAGAGTCAGTGCTCCTTTTATCGAAGCTTTTCCATAGTAGCAGCCCTGAGAAGGAACCAGGAATTGATCTGCCTTGTGTTTGACCTCCTGACAACTGTCCCCAATTCTGGGGGATTCTTGAAAGGTTGTGGGAGTTTGGAGCTGTGGCTGCAGGTCCAACCTTTCTAGTTGGACCTCTAGGTTCATTTCAAGCACCTGCAGCTGGATACTGCTAAAGCCCACATGGATTGTGGAAGATAAAGAAGCTTGCAGAGAGTTGGAACAACAACTGGAATCGTTGTTGACCAGCAGAACCTGGGTCTTTACCAGGTTCTGGGCTCAGGAGCCAGACATGCTGGACAGCATTCGGTAAACTGAGCAGCAGATGTTGCGTTCCATCAAACATAAGGACTTTAGAGGACTCAGTGGGAAGAACGTGGACACCATAAACACTTTGGTTGGTGCCGGAGGGGTTGAAGAGTTTACTCGTGTGTCCTTTATTCAGAACTCTTTTTCACCTCCACGGGGGCTCAGTTAGGAGCCACCGATCTGATCGATCAGGACCCAAACGTTCCACAGGAACTGGCTGATGTAGAGGAGGCAGGTATGGAGGCGATAAGGATATTCTTGTGAGCTATTAAGGTTTGACAAGTGAAACCAAGTCAGCCAACACCAGAAACATCTTTTATTGGGGAGGATGGTCCAGCAGCATATTTATATCGAATATTCCCTCGTTACCTCCTAATATTCACGTGACAGCCGGCGTTTGTCTGTCCGTTTGACAGCCAAATAGGTTTTGAATGGATTTTAACGTCCTTTTCAGCAAATGTGGTTAAAATCGTTCAAATGAGCCACTTGAAGAGCCTGTTTAACAGCTGATGTTCTGGAGTCCACAGTGAAATTTGAGCTTCCAAAAATCAAAGACCAGGAGCTTTGATGGTAAAGCCGAGTTCTCCCAGTGCTTCTGTCCTTGTTTATATATGTGTTTGATATGTTGTCATGCAAAGACATTGATTATGTATTGATTATGTATTGATCCAGGCTGCCTCTCTGAAAGATAAGTGGGGCCTCGGCTACAAACCAAGCTACAGCCGTTCCAAGAGCATCTCGGCAGCAGCCGGACGACCTCCTCTGAAGAGGGTGGACAGACAGAGGTACGGCATGACACACGCTTCCCAAACATCCCGCTTCCTGCTGACATGATTCTGGAAACCACACTGTTAGGAGCCCTTTGTGACGTATTTACTGTTGGAATAAGCTAAGCTGCATTATGTTCAGCAGCTATAATGAAAGCCAATGAAATGTCTTTTTTTGTGGTAACTGAAACTTTTTCTCATGGAATCTTACTGTGCTCCCAGTTCCAGGATCGGAGATGTCGAGGATTTTCCAGACGTACGCATCGATGCGGCCTCGCCTGGACCTCGGGTCACCTTTAACATCCAAGACACGGTAGAATAAAGACCTCCTTCTGCTCTCATATGCTACTGCTTTTCATTTGCTAGAGTTTTTTCTAGATAAATCAGCGTTTTAAGTGATAACAGTGAAAGTATTTGTGTTTTCTGCACCTTCCATTTCCAGGTGTTAGTTAGTGTTTGTTCTGCCTGTGGCACAAAAATGATCACATGAATTAGCAACGTGAGGCCGTGCCACCCTGGAATGGAGCACAAGATCTTTTTATTCAATTTAAGGCAGCCTTATGTTTAATGATCCATTTGTCCAATTGAAGATCAGTAATCAGGGCCTGGGAAGTGCTGTCACAGCTGTCGGTCCGGGAGAGGTCTTCAAGGTATTTGGTTCTGAGACTCAGAGAAACATGAGCCACACCTCTTCTCTCTTCTCTTCTCTGGTTTGATCAACACTGGCAACACTGATGATCCTGCAGAGTCAAAACAGGAGAGCATGTCCAAGCACACGCGTGCACCATTCTGCAGGAGCTCTCGTGCACGTGCACCAAGCTCCTTCTGTTCTGAGGCTGCATAATTAGAACCCCAATTGGCCCTGGTCACCCTGAGAAGAGCCCCAAACTCGGCTGCTCTTTGTAAACTCCTGTTTTGACTGCAGCTTTTCTTCGCTGTATTTGCTGCTTCTCAAGGACTTTGCCTGGATGCTGAGCACAGCCCCCCTAAAGGAGCATCTGCGGTCTTCAAGCCATAAATCATTCAAACCAGAGTGACTGTAAATCTTTTCATACTGTAGAAACAGGTTTAATTAGGCAAGTATGTCGGACCAGAACCCCCTTTCATCTGTTTCAGATCATTCTTTACAGTTTTGCAACAGCCTGGTGAGTCTTTAAAACTGGTTTTTGTCTAAAAAAAAAAAAGCAGCTTTCCTTATTTTAGACACTTTAAAGAAGGGATGTAAATTCCAGTCCCGCACAGCTGGCGAGGCTTCCGTCTGCGTTGAGGCTCCGCAGCAGTCAGGCGCGGCTCTTAGCTCTCTCCATATTGTTCACAGTTGGAAGTTTCTGACCCCTGTCGCTATGGATACGAGCCTTGGGCTTTTAACACTGTCATTTTCAGAAGAGCGTGCTTCCTCTTTGGTGACGAGGCGCTGCGTTGTCCTCTTTCATCCTAGGCTCTTTGATTCTCCCTCTCATGCATGACCGACTGCCTTCTCTTCCGACCCTTTTGGGCCACCAGCACTCCTGTCAACAGAACACTGTCTTGACATTTGTCCAGTTGTGTGAATGTTTCTTCTCTGTCATGCTCCAAAGTTCCCCGAGGAGACAGAGGTGGACCTGTTGTCGATCACCACTGATGATCCATCCCATCTCCACCATCACTACCATCCTCATACTCCATCTGTTCTTGAGGGCCAGCCAACAGCTCTCAGTGCCCCTGTCACCCCTGCTGTCTTCTCACCTGAACCTCCCTTCCAGCACGATGATCTTCGGCGTGACGACCTGTCCTCTTCCTCTTCTGAAGACTCTGAGAAGGAAGATGAGTTTGAACGTCAGCGACCATCCAGCTACAGACGGCCGTTGTGAGTCTGCGTTTTGCTCTGTTGGCCAGCGAGGGTTAGCGTTAGCTGCAGTAGCTGCAGCAGTAGTTCAGGAAACCTTCTCACCTTGATGAAGCCTTGGTTGGAACACAATATTTGACAGCCTGAGGTTCTCCCCCACCTGTCATCTTGAAGAGCATTTTGCTAAAAGCGCAGTTGTAGCTTAATGTCTCCTTTGCTAACAAGGCTTTTTATATGCTAAATAAATGTGGATTGCACATTTTCTCCTCAGCCAAGCATCCCATAAGAAGTCCTCTGGGTTTTCTGCTGTCAGTCAGCTGTTCAGCGAACGCTGGCCGAGCATCCCTGCAAGCCGTGGCTTCAGTGGCCCACCGACCGAAAGAAACATCGACTTTGAGTTGGACATCCGTGTGGAGATCGACAGCGGGAAGTGCGTCCTCCACCCCACCACTCAGCAAGTGGAGCACGAGGACGTTTCCCTGCGGAGGTATATTGGCACAACTATTGGAGACAGAGCGGAAGGCGTGAGCTTGAGCTCCTAACCCGTTCTGAATATAGTGGTCTTAACGTTTACAATGGAATGCTTCATGATTCATTTCTCCACATGGACACATAAAACCTTCTACATCAAGCTTCTGAAGGGAGGAAAGTGCCTTCAGCCCTTACTGTGACAACGTTGCTCTTCTCTGTGGGTCCACAGGAGCTGTGAGCGCAGCCTCAGGAGTCTCGACCAGGAGTCTCCTCCCAAGAAGAAGAAACTGCAGCCCTCCTGCACCTCCACCACCCATCTGCTAGCTGGCAAGAAATGCCCCTCCTCTCTGCAGACCAAGTCCAACGACATGGAGACAACCGTTTTCTACATTCCAGGAGTGGACGTAAAGGTGAGCATCTCCCTCGGCAACCCAAGCGTCCACGCGTGAATGTCCACGTGATTGATTTGCATTTCTTCCATCCCGCAGTTACACTACAACTCCAAGACCCTGAAGAACAGAGTCCCCAACACGTCGCGTGGATCCTCCCTCCCTCGCCCTCTCTCCAAAGAGTCCAAGCTGTATGGTATGAAAGATAGCAGTCCTCCCGTCCCTCCCAGTGCTGCCCAAAGCAAGACTAACTCGCTCCTCCCCCCCCCGCCCCCACCTATTCCATCAGGTACTCAGCATTCCCTCATGTTTACTTGCATGATGCATGTGATGTGCTCCTGAAGTGTGTAGTGGCTTCACAGATGTGTGGCCCTTCATTAGGATCCATGATTAGCAGCTCCGTTAGGGACGCGATTTCATCTTTGCTGTGTGTGTGCAGCCAAAGGTAAAGGAAGTGGAGGAGTAAAGACAGCAAAGCTCTACGCCTGGGTGGCTCTTCAGACGCTGCCAGAGGAAATGGTCATTAGTCCCTGTCTCCTGGACTTCCTGGAGAAAGCACTGGAGACCATCCCGATCACGCCAGTGGAACGGAATTACAACGGTGTGTTTGAGACGTCTCAACGGCGGCGTTCTGTGGCAGCATCTTCTCTGGTCTTGATACGTTTCTGCTGTGTCTCCACCTCAGCAGTGGCTTCCCATGAGGACGACATGGGACAGTTTGATGCGGAGCAGCTCGAGGAATCCACCACTTCTCTCGTGTCCTCCTCAACATCAGCCTACTCCTCCTTTCCTGTAGATGTGGTGGTCTACGTCAGAGTTCAGGTACTCAGCACAATTACCTAACCCAGATGTACGGGATGGATATTATTATATTAAAGCCGGCCAACTGTAGGTGCACTTTCAGGTTTGCTCTGTTTGTTCAGCCCTCCCAGATCCGCTTCAGCTGCCTGCCCATGTCCAGGGTGGAGTGTATGCTGAAGCTTCCTCTTTGGACCTGGTCTTCTCTTCTAACCGCGGAGAACGGGAGAACCCTGCTGGAGCCCAGCCGAATGATGGGCCTCACCCAGCATCTTCTACTCCACCAGGGCAACACGTTCCAAAGACACTCCCCAGTAAAGGTTAGGGTTAGGGTTAGGGTTAGAGGGTTAGGGTTAGGGTTAGAGGGTTAGGGTTAGAGGGTTAGGGTGGGGTTAGGGTTAGAGGGTTAGGGTTAGAGGGTTAGGGTTAGAGGGTTAGGGTGGGGTTAGGGTTAGGGTTAGGGTTAGAGGGTTAGGGTTAGAGGGTTAGGGTTAGAGGGTTAGGGTGGGGTTAGGGTTAGAGGGTTAGGGTTAGAGGGTTAGGGTTAGGGTTAGAGGGTTAGGGTGGGGTTAGGGTTAGGGGGTTAGAGGGTTAGGGGGTTAGGGTTAGAGGGTTAGGGTTAGAGGGTTAGGGTTAGAGGGTTAGGGGGTTAGGGTTAGAGGGTTAGGGTTAGGGTTAGAGGGTTAGGGTTAGAGGGTTAGGGGGTTAGAGGGTTAGGGGGTTAGGGGGTTAGAGGGTTAGGGGGTTAGGGTTAGAGGGTTAGGGTTAGGGTTAGAGGGTTAGGGTTAGAGGGTTAGGGGGGTTAGGGTTAGAGGGTTAGGGTTAGAGGGTTAGGGTCAGGGTTAGAGGGTCAGGGTTAGGGTTAGAGGGTTAGGGTCAGGGTTAGAGGGTCAGAGGGTCAGGGTTAGAGGGTTAGGGGTTAGGGTTAGAGGGTTAGGGTTAGAGGGTTAGGGTTAGGGTCAGGGTAGAGGGTCAGGGTTAGAGGGTTAGGGTTAGGAAATGCCTTGTGCCATGTGAAAATGCCAACTGTGCATCCGTGCTGCTGTGCTCCCTGAGTAAACTTGTTTGTTTCCGGTTGATCTCACCCTTTTGTTCCTTTTATTATTATTATATTATATTAAGCTTCTGTATTATTATTTTGTTATTAATATTACCGCTGTCTTCGTGCCCTTTCATGCATGTTGGAGCTTGATTTAGGTGTTTAGTTTGGCTGTCCAGTCCACATACTGCTTCCCTTCATCATTCCCAGTCCCACCTGACTCCTCTGCTTCCTTCCAGCCTCCCCCCTGCTGGGGAGCCCCCTCGGCAGGAGCCGCCACAGCAGCAGCCAGTCGGACCTGTCGGGCCCTCCTGGGGCCTCCTCGGGCCTCAGCTTCACAGCCTGCATGTCCGACTTTTCCCTCTATGTTTTCCACCCGTACGGTGCTGGAAAACAGAAGTCTGCAGTCACGGGCCTCCCTCCAGGTTCTGGGCCGTTAGGTATGGAAAGGGGAAAGCAAACGCTGCTAATGTGGGTCCAGGGTAAATAAGCGGGGCAGTTTTGTCATGTTAGCAAGTATTTAAGTGGGTACGAGGACAAAGGCCTCAACACTGTCTATCAGTAGAGGCTGGCAGGGAGCAGCAAGATTCACTGTGGTCCTGACCATCTCTCCTCTTCTTCAACAAGCAGTGGACGAGGAACCGTCTTCAGTCACAGGCAGGAAAGATTCTCTGAGCATCAACCTGGAGTTTGTGAAAGTCAGCTTGTCCAGGATGAGACGCAGCGGTGGCCCCACATTCACTGAGATTTTTATTCCTGCCAAAGGTGGAAAGATAGACACCACCCTGATCAATATCTCAGGTACAGGAGGAGAGTGGCGTTTTCTCCCCGGGGTAGACTGTGAGCCAGTTGCTCCTGTTGTAGACCAGAGAAGGAGCTCTGTTCAGGAGCGCACACGAACAACGGGCTTCTTCTTCTCCCCTCAGCTGTGTGCGACATCGGCTCGGCTTCTTTCAAATATGACATGAGACGACTGAGCGAGATCCTGGCCTTCCCCGGGCCTGGTACCCGCCGGAGCATCGCCAGGCGCCTGTTCCTGGGAGACCAGACCATCAACCTACCAGGTGCTGCGCTGAAAAGGCCTCCTCTTTAGACCGCTTTGAGTTGGATTAACGGTTACAAGGGAATCAGTACAAACCCTAACCTTTTGAAGGATTTGGACAAGTTCAGGCAGCAGTAAAACATCTAAACATCTAAACATCTATGGTATTATCGATCTGACACGTATACATCTATGATAGTATCGATCTGACACGTATACATCTATGATAGTATCGATCTGACACGTATACATCTATGATATTATTGATCTAACAATAATTTGGGTTGAGGGCCAAACTTGAAGAACAATCTTTTTTATTAGTTATTGATTTATGCTGCTTTGAATGCTGCATTTTTCTCGGTGCAAAATATTTATAATAATAATATTTTTTAAAGCTGCTCATTTTTCTTTATTTATTTGAAAGGGTCTAATTTCATAAAACGCATGATTTGGGTTAGAAAAAGCCAGAATGAGCGACATTGCCATGATGCACACAACAGCTACACAACAGCCACACAACAGCCACACAACAGCCACACAACAGCCACACAACAGCCACACAACAGCCACACAAACGAGGACGTGTGGACTAATCAGCTCACCACGACGCTGATCACAATGTTGATCCCTAACCCTAACCTAACCCTGACCCTAACCCTAACCTAACCTAACCCTGACCCTAACCTAACCTAACCTAACCTAACCCTGACCCTAACCCTAACCCTAACCTAACCCTGACCCTAACCTAACCTAACCTAACCTAACCTAACCTAACCCTAACCTAACCTAACCTAACCTAACCCTGACCCTAACCCTAACCCTAACCTAACCCTAACCCCTAGTCCCAGTTCAAAAGCCTGTTTATGTAAAGGTGCCCAAGGTTCCTATCAGAACCGTCCAACAGGTTCTGGCACTCTGAGTGGCCTGGGACCCACGAGTGAGGCAATAGTTGATCCAAGAATCACTGAATGCAAGTGGATGTTTGGGGATCGGCTTCATGTTCTGGCTCTGACCGTCATCCCGGCACTTCCTGCCCTTCACTCTCACCCTGATCTTCCCACAGCCTCGGGTCCGGCCACCCCAGACTCTGCAGAAAACCTCACCCAGCACCTGTCCCCCGAGTCCACCCGCAAAGCCTACTGGAGGACCTGGGACGGCAGCACGGGCACACAGCACATGCCCCAGTCCCCTAATGTCTTCTCAGAGCACCTGACAGGAAGCAGCATGTCCCCGAGCAGCCTGGCTCACCTCAAGTCTCCAGCACCTGGACGCAGCAGGAGCGTCTCGGACTCCTCTGCTCCCAGGAGAGGTAAAAATATGGGTCCATATTTATCAAAGCAGCATAAAATGAACCCTGGGAAACCGTCCTCGTAGTTTCATCTCACGCTTCAAGCTCAGGTGAGATGTGGATCTTTGCTCGTGGTTGGATATCAGACCAGGAAGTCCCAAAGTTCTGAACAAGTGGGCTCGGCTGGGGCTGGAGCTCAACATCTCCCCCTGTTGGCCTTCCAGAGACATGCGTCTGCATATCACCCCCCCACACACACACCACACTCACACACACACACACACACACACACACTCACACACACACATCATTGTCTGTTTCTCATCCTTCCATCTCCAACAGGGAGGATTCTGACTCTGCGTCTTTCAAAGATCTTCATGATTCAACCGTTGTTATATTGATCAGTGGTGGGGTGGGGTGGGGGGGGGGGGGTGAGCTGCTTTTCCTTTTACTGTTGGAAAAAGTGTTCAATCAAAAGTTTCAAATGCTGAACTGACCTTCAGTCCACACTGATCTTCATGGGCCTCCTCCTCTAGATTCTGTCACTAAGACCTCAACTCCCTCCGCCAGTAAGAATGGAAAGACATCCGGCCAGCAGGGGGCCCCGTGGGAGACTCTGGTGGTGTTTGCCATCAACCTGAAGCAGCTCACCGTCCAAATGAACATGAGCAACGTCATGGGGAACAATACGTGAGTGCCCCCGTCCATCCCCATCAGGTCATGTGAAGAAGCAGTTAGGAGGCTTCAGTTTGGGCCAAAGCTGATTTATCTGGAACGGTCCTGGTCCGTCAGCTCGTGAGTCCTCCCCAGTGGGACTGTTATTCGCCCTCCTTCCATTGTAGATGATCTTGTTACACTCTTTAAATGATGGATGTTGGGAGCTGAGCTACTCGCATCGCCTTTTTCTAGAAAGTCATTTTAAAATGGTGAACTTTGCATCACGGAGAGAATAAAGTTAGCAGAGATGATGGAGTGCTCCAGCAAAGCACATCAGCTTTTGGTCACTAGCGGTGAGGTTCCTGCTATTTCTTCACATGCCTTGTTCTTCAGTGGTATTTCTTCCCTCCCTGCTGGAGCTCTCGGAGCCGTTGCTACTGGTGACACATAACATGCACACGTGTGGCTCTTTACTGGTGGCTGACCCCTTTACTGGGGCCACATTTTGTCCTGCTGATGGTAAATGGCCATTCGTGGGCACCAAAGCTGTAGCGCTAACCCTGACCCTGTATCGCTAACCCTGACCCTGTATCGCTAACCCTGACCCTGTATCGCTAACCCTGACCCTGTATCGCTAACCCTGACCCTGTATCGCTAACCCTGACCCTGTAGCGCTAACCCTGACCCTGTATCGCTAACCCTGACCCTGTAGCGCTAACCCTGACCCTGTATCGCTAACGCTGACCCTGTATCGCTAACCCTGACCCTGTATCGCTAACCCTGACCCTGTAGCGCTATCGCTGACCCTGTATCGCTAACCCTGACCCTGTATCGCTAACCCTGACCCTGTATCGCTAACCCTGACCCTGTATCGCTAACCCTGACCCTGTAGCGCTATCGCTGACCCTGTATCGCTAACCCTGACCCTGTATCGCTAACCCTGACCCTGTATCGCTTATCAAGAGTTTTGCATGAATCCCCTTTCTGCTTCCGTCGCCTTCGCTGAGCACAGCTAGCGGAACCGTCGTGGCAGATGGTCCAGTGCACAGGTCTTAGTCTGGAGGTGTAATACTCGCCGCCTGCCACACACAGTGCGTCATTCGGGGCTTCTCAGTGTCCCAGAACTTCGGCTCGGTGCTTCTTCTCTTTGGTAGAGGCAGCCTTCGGAATCGCAGGTAAACACTCGTCCAGGCTGCCTCTCCATAGTTGACCCGATTAGCTGCCTCTGCCTTTGGCTTCAGCCCGGTTTCAGCTCGCACTCCTCTTTGCCCACCTGCGTTTCTTCCTGGGAGACTGAGGGAGCCGCTGATGGTTCTTGGAGAGCTCTCCTGCTTTATTCAGCAGCTTCACTCCAGCTTTCCTCCCCCTGCAGCTGGACCACCAGCGGCCTCAAGAGTCAGGGCCGACTGTCTGTGGGAAGCAACCGCGACCGAGAGATCAGCATGTCCGTCGGCCTCGGCCGCTCCAAGCTGGACTCCAAGGGCGGGGTGGTGGGGGGCAACATAGACGTCAACACTTTGGAGATGGTCTGTGAGTACAACTGCTTTAGGGTTCCTGAGTGATGGGCCGAGCTCTCGCGTGCAGCACACGTCTGGAGCTGGAGCTTCTTCTTCTTCTGTTTTACAGCCCACATCTCTGAACACCCCAATCAACAGCCGAGCCACAAGATCCAGATCACCATGGGCTCTACGGAGGCCCGTGTGGACTACATGGGCTCCAGCATTCTCATGGGAGTTTTCAGCAATGCCGACCTTCAGCTGCAGGACGAATGGAAGGTCAACCTGTGCACGCTGGACACCAGCCTCTCAGAGAAAAGGTGAGCAGAAGCTGAGCTCCGCTCCATCTGCTCTGTCCTGCTGCTCTCCCAGTGTCCTCACCTTTCCCGTCTCGTTCGCCCTCTCTGCTCCCAGTGAGATCTTTGTCCACGGGGACTTGCAGTGGGATGTTTTCCAGGTCATCATTTCACGCTCCACCACGCCAGACCTCATCAAGATCGGCATGAAGCTGCAGGAGTTTTTCACGCAGCAGTTCGACACCAGCAAGCGGGCTCTGTCCACCTGGGGTCCCGGTCCGTACCTGCCTCCTAAAACCCCCGTCACCAGCGCCGAGAAAGGAGCTGCAGAACTTTGTAAGCCAGAGCCTTTCTGTCCTGCTTCAGCTGTCCCTCCCTCCGGAGGAGAGGGCTTCCCCCAGTGAGGGCTTCGTCCAGCCCATGTCGGTGTGAGATGTTTCAGGTCGACTCAGACGTGTGACCCTCTCTGTCACGCAGACATGGATGCGGCCCATCACCGCCACTGGCCCGGGGTGCTGAAGGTAATCGCCGGCTGCCACATCTCGCTCTTCCAGATGCCCCTGCCCGAGGACGCCGTGCAGTTGGGCGGCTCCATGAGCCTGCACGGCAACCACATGACGCTGGCCTGCTTCCATGGGCCCAACTTTCGCTCCAAATCCTGGGCTTTGTTCCACCTGGAAGAGCCCAACATTGCCTTCTGGACAGAGGCACAGAAGATCTTGGAGGACGGTGAGGAATAAGCTTCTAATTTTGGGAATCCCAGCATTATTCCAGGGGCAGTAATAGAGAGCTTTCTCCTTCTGTCACTTCAGGCTCCACAGATGATTCGACCTACATCGTTCAGACACTAGATTTCCATCTGGGTCACAACACCATGGTGACCAAACCCTGCGGAGCACTTGAAAGCCCAATGGCCACCATAACCAAAATAACCCGGCGGCGACATGAAAACCCGCCCCACGGAGTGGCAACAGTCAAGGAGTGGTTCGGTTACGTCACCGCCATGAGGAATGAAGGTAACTGGTTTTGGAGTGAAACCACCGCTTGATCAGGGTCAGAAGGACGGTGCCACCAGGAGACACTCTGCTAGAAATGTGAGCTCCATCCAGCTGCTGTCTGTGGAGGACGTCAGACAGATGTCAGGGTGCAGATGTTTCCAAACTACAGTAGTTGTACTCAACTGAAGGAAAAGCATTAGCAGCGTTAGCATTCTGCTGGGCACTTCTGGAGGGTCGGCCGCTGTGCACGGACATCGTGCGCTCCAGAGCTGTCTGCCAGCACGTCAGCTCAGCACGTGGCTTCGCTCACATACGCACCTTCTCTCTCCCTTCAGAGCTGAACTTGCTCAGGAACGTAGAGGCCATCAACCAGGAGAGCGGAGCCGCCGCCAAAAGCTCCAGCCTGCTGAGCAGCTTCCGCAGCTCCTCCAGCTACAACCACGAAACGGAGACCATCTTTGCTCTTCCCAGAATGCAGCTGGACTTTAAATCCATCCACGTGCAGGACCCCGATGAGCCGTCTCTGACAGGTGGGCTGCATGTGGGCGGAACCTCCATCTTTGTTACCACTAAGTTCAACTGGGACCAGTTCTTCAAAGCCCATGTTTATGTCCCGTTTCCCGAGCTAAAGCAGCGCTGCTGCCTCTGTTCCAGGCGCCAGCAGCAAGCCCATCGTGGAGTGCAGCGTGGTGACCGAGTTCACCGACCACATCTGCGTCACCATGGATGCCGAGCTCATCATGTTCCTTCATGACCTGGTGTCCGCCTACCTGAAGGAGAAGGAAAAAGGTCTGGTCTTCACGCCTTCTCATTCACTAGGCTCATTGCTAGGGCGGCCTGTTGTGGACAGGGTAACCTCGGGTTAGGGTTAGGGTCAGGGTCAGGGTTAGGGTCAGGGTCAGGGTCAGGGTTAGGGTTAGGGTCAGGGTTAGGATTAGGGGGTTAGGGTCTGGGTCAGGGTTAGGGTCAGGGTCAGGGTTAGGGTCAGGGTTAGGATTAGGGGGTTAGGGTCAGGGTTAGGGTCTGGGTCAGGGTTAGGGTCAGGGTCAGGGTTAGGGTCAGGGTTAGGATTAGGGGGTTAGGGTCAGGGTTAGGGTCTGGGTCAGGGTTAGGGTCAGGGTTAGGATTAGGGGGTTAGGGTTAGGGTTAGGGTCAGGGTTAGGGTTAGGGTCAGGGTTAGGGTCTGGGTCAGGGTTAGGGTTAGGGTCAGGGTTAGGATTAGGGGGTTAGGGTCAGGGTTAGGGGGGTTAGGGTCAGGGTTAGGGTCAGGGTCAGGGTTAGGGTCAGGGGGTTAGGGTCAGGGTCAGGGTTAGGGGTCAGGGGGTTAGGGTCAGGGTCAGGGTTAGGGTCTGGGGTCAGGGTTAGGGATAGGGGGTTAGGGTCAGGGTCAGGGTTAGGGGGTTAGGGTCAGGGTCAGGGTTAGGGTCTGGGTCAGGGTTAGGGATAGGGTCAGGGTTAGGGTTAGGGTCAGGGTTAGGATTAGGGGGTTAGGGTCAGGGTTAGGGTCTGGGTCAGGGTCAGGGTTAGGGTTAGGGTCAGGGTCAGGGTTAGGGTCAGGGGGTTAGGGTCAGGGTTAGGGTCTGGGTCAGGGTTAGGGATAGGGTCAGGGTTAGGGTTAGGGTCAGGGTTAGGATTAGGGGGGTTAGGGTCTGGGTCAGGGTTAGGGTTAGGGTCAGGGTTAGGATTAGGGGGTTAGGGTTAGGGTCTGGGTCAGGGTTAGGGTTAGGGGGTTAGGGTCAGGGTTAGGGTCTGGGTCAGGGTTAGGGTTAGGGTCAGGGTTAGGATTAGGGGTTAGGGTCAGGGTTAGGGTCTGGGTCAGGGTCAGGGTTAGGGTCAGGGTTAGGATTAGGGGGTTAGGGTCAGGGTTAGGGTCTGGGTCAGGGTTAGGGTTAGGGTCAGGGTTAGGATTAGGGGGTTAGGGTTAGGGTCTGGGTCAGGGTTAGGGTTAGGGGGTTAGGGTCAGGGTTAGGGTCTGGGTCAGGGTTAGGGTTAGGGTCAGGGTTAGGATTAGGGGGTTAGGGTCAGGGTTAGGGGGTTAGGGTCAGG
Source organism: Takifugu rubripes (assembly GCF_901000725.2). Lineage (NCBI taxonomy): Eukaryota > Metazoa > Chordata > Actinopteri > Tetraodontiformes > Tetraodontidae > Takifugu > Takifugu rubripes. The sequence continues at coordinate 15,383,516 of NC_042286.1, read as the reverse complement.
GTTAGGGTCAGGGTGAGGGGGTCAGGGTTAGGATTAGGGGGTCAGGGTTAGGATTAGGGGGTTAGGGTCAGGGTTAGGGGGTCAGGGTTAGGATTAGGGGGTTAGGGTCAGGGTTAGGGGGTTAGGGTTAGAGTTAGAGGGTTAGGGTTAGAGGGTTAGGGTTAGAGGGTTAGAGGGTTAGAGTTAGAGGGTTAGAGGGTTAGGGTTAGAGGGTTAGAGTTAGAGGGTTAGGGGGTTAGGGTTAGAGGGTTAGGGTCAGGGTTAGGGGGTTAGGGTTAGAGGGTTAGGGTCCGGGTTAGGGGGTTAGGGTCAGGGTTAGGGTTAGGGTGGAGGTGCTCTATGTTGCTGAAGGAGGGTGCTGAGATCTCCACTCCTCCTGGTTCGTTAAGCTTGAGCAAGCTGATCTCAGTGGTGCTCAAAGGTGCAGGTGAATGGGTGGGTGGACCAGGGACTGACCTGATGGCTCCTTTTTAACGCCCCCCCCTTGTGTCCTCACCTTTGTGCCCTCAGCCCTTTTCGCCCCGCGCCTGTTTGCCACCCGGCCGGGCCAGAAGAGCCCGACGGCGCAGCGCGACCAAAACTCCTCGGAGAAGGACCAGGAGGAGGGCGTCAACTACACCACGGTGGACTGGAGGGAGTTCATGTGTAACACCTGGCACCTGGAGCCCACCCTCAGGTCAGGGGGGGGAGCTGCTGCAGCTGGGCCTGTTTCTGATGTCATCACACCTGTGCTCAAGTTTGCCCCCCCCCCCTCACCCTCTCCCCCTCTCCCCCTCTCCCCCTCTCCCCTCTCTCCTCTCCCCCTCTCCCCCCCTCTCCCTCCCCCCCCTCTGTCTCCTCTGTCTCCTGTCTCCTCTGTCTCCTGTCTCCTCTGTCTCCTCTGTCTCCTGTCTCCTCTGTCTCCTCTGTCTCCTGTCTCCTCTGTCTCCTGTCTCCTCTGTCTCCTCTGTCTCCTCTGTCTCCCTCTGTCTCCTGTCTCCTCTGTCTCCTCTGTCCTCAGGCTTATCTCCTGGACAGGACGCAAGATTGACCCGGTGGGTGTGGACTACATCCTTCAGAAATTAGGCTTCCATCATGCCAGGACTACAATTCCCAAGTGGCTCCAAAGGGGCGTGATGGATCCTCTGGACAAGGTGCTGTCGGTTCTCATCAAGAAGCTCGGCACAGCCCTGCAGGACGAGAAGGAGAAGAAAGGCCGAGAGAAAAGAAGAGCACTGAATACAGCGTGGTCCCACGGCAGCAGGAACCGGTCCCACGGCAGCAGGAACCGGTCCCACGGCAGCAGGAACCGGTACCACGGCAGCAGGAACCGGTCCCACTGCAGCAGGAACCAGTCCTACGGGTCCCGCGGGTCCCCTGTGAAGCTCAGCTTAGTCTGCCACTGGGGGAAACACCACTATCAGCTCGGACTCAAGCATTTTGCACCGTTTTTATTCCCTGTAAATTTGGAATCCTTAATATTACTTGATTGCTTGGATGGTGGAACCTGCCTCATGTACCTGTTGTTGAATCACTTTACTGAATTCCTTGAATTTTTTAATTTGAATATGTCCTGAGAAAGGATTTCTTAAACCATTGCCTTTCTTTGTTTCCCATGGAACCATGGTAGAGATGCTTGATGTATTTTATAGCCTAGCGAGTTAGGAACTGTTCTGTTGCAGTGTTGATGGGTTATTGATATTTTTTCCTTTTTATGAGAACAAATGAATGGTGGTGGTTCGGGCACATGATCCACTCAGTCAAGACTGAGAAAATGATCAGATTTCATACCCGAGTTCCTTTCTTTATCTTGAATTAAATCCTAAACAATCTGTGATGATCCGATCTGGTATTTGTATCCATGGTGACAATCCTAATAATATTTATGCATTTGAGGAATTCCATCCCCTCTGGAATTTGAGCTGTAGCTGTGAACAGAAGTGGGCTCGACACGCATCCCTGGGGAACGCAGGTGTTCAGCCTCCTGCATGTCTGGAGGAGCTGCTTGATGCTGCTGAGACCGGAGAAAACGTAGAATATTATATCATTCTTTGAAGAGCAGCTTCAAATCTGTCTGCAATAGAATTTACTGACATCAAGGTTTACGGACGGGTGTGTTGCTCTAAGAAACCGCAACCGCTTTGATCCCCAACTGTTTCTCCTGACTCCTAATAATTAGCAGGGATGTAAGTCTAGACCCCCCATCCCAGAAGCCCCTCCGCTGGCTGCTCTCACCTCTTCTGGCGTCATGCTCTTGCTCACCATGCCAAGTTCTTTGGTGAACCCTTCCTGCTGCTCACCAGACCTTTTGAAGCTCTTTGTTTTTTACATCCCACTTGCTTTGCTCCAGTTTCAACATGCGAACACTCCAGCCTGAGTAAACAGCCTGTAAAAGCAGTCGGCCCAAAGCTCCTTAATGGCAGCAGCTTCCTGCCCTGGTGGAGGGAAAAGATGCTTGTTGGGTCTGAGCGCTCACTGAGCAGCTCGTGATGGTTAGGGTTAGGGTTAGAGATTAGGATTAGAGATTAGGGTTAGGGTTAGAGGGTTAGGGTTATAGATTAGGGTTAGGGTTAGGTTAGGGTTAGAGGGTTAGGATTAGAGATTAGGGTTAGGATTAGAGATTAGGGTTAGGGTTATAGATTAGGGTTAAAGGGTTAGGATTAGAGATTAGGGTTAGGGTTATAGATTAGGGTTAGGGTTATAGATTAGGGTTAAAGGGTTAGGATTAGAGATTAGGATTAGAGATTAGGGTTAGGGTTAGAGATTAGGGTTAGAGATTAGGGTTAGGGTTAGAGGGTTAGGATTAGAGATTAGGTTAGGGTTAGAGGGGTAGGATTAGAGATTAGGGTTAGGGTTATAGATTAGGGTTAGGTTAGGGTTAGAGGGTTAGGATTAGAGATTAGGGTTAGGGGTTATAGATTAGGATTAGAGATTAGGGATAGGTTAGGGTTAGGATTAGGATTAGAGATTAGGGTTAGGATTAGAGATTAGGGATAGGTTAGGGTTAGAGGGTTAGGGTTATAGATTAGGGTTAGGGTTAGGTTAGAGGATTAGAGATTAGGGTTAGGTTATAGATTAGGGTTAGGTTAGGGTTAGAGGGTTAGGATTAGAGATTAGGGTTAGGATTAGAGATTAGGGTTAGGGTTATAGATTAGGGTTAGGATTAGAGATTAGGGTTAGGGTTATAGATTAGGGTTAGGTTAGGGTTAGAGGGTTAGGATTAGAGATTAGGGTTAGGGATAGGTTAGGGTTAGAGATTAGGGTTAGAGATTAGGGTTAGGGATAGGTTAGGGCTAGGGTTAGGGATAGAGATTAGGGTTAGGTTAGGATTAGAGATTAGGGCTAGGGTTAGGGATAGAGATTAGGGTTAGGTTAGGATTAGAGATTAGGGCTAGGGTTAGGGATAGCGATTAGGGTTAGGTTAGGGTTAGAGATTAGGGTAAAGGTCAGAGATTAGGGTTAGGATTAGAGATTAGTGATAGGGTTAGGGATAGAGGTTAGGGATAGGATTAGAGATTAGGGTTAGAGATTAGGGTTAGCGATTAGGGTTAGGTTAGGATTAGAGGTTAGGGTTAGGGACCTCAACTGTGGGCGGCCGCTGATTCAAGTGCAATTATGTGGGACAGCATGGGTGAGGTCCATCTGTCTGAAGGGAAGGAGCAGAGGTTTGGGCCTTACATCATTTATCATCTATCCATCCATCGCCTTCATAGCTGTATGCTGACCTACTGACCTCCGACCCCGCTGACCCACCCAACTCTACCGGCACTTTATTAAAATTAATATAATTAATGTATTCCTATCTACTCTACCTATTCTATCCTCTACCTGTCCTCCCCCTTCTCCTCTCCCTCTCCCCTCCTCTCTTCCCTCTCCTCTCCTTCTCCCGTCTCCCCTCTCCTCCCTCTCCTTTCCTCTCCTCTCCTCTCCTTTCCTCCTCCTCCCTCCTCCTCTCCTCCTCCCCTCTCCTTTCCCCTCCTCTCCTCCCCTCTCTTCTCCTCTCCTCTGCTCTCCTCCCTCTCCTCCTTTCCTTTCCTCTCCTCCACCCTAACCCTAACCCCCCCCCCCCCCTACATGTGCCTGGTCCTGCTCCAGGTTTCTTCCTGTTAAAGGGGACTTTTTCCTGCCCCTGTTCCTTGTTGGGGTCAGGCCCTGGGGTTCTGGAAAGCACCTTGAAACAATTCTGATGGTAACAGATATAAATGAAGTTTGATTGATCATCAACCCTAACCCTCCATCCATCCAGCTCAATAGGAACATTCTCCAGCTGCTCCTGTGATGTTCAGGGACCAGGTGAGATATGTAACCCTTCCTGGGGAGTTCTGGGTCTCCTCCAAGTTGGATGAACTCAGGACCCTGTTGTTTGGGGGAGGGGTCAGTGCCCAGGAGTCTTCCTACTCAGATGTCTCACACCCCCACGCTGGCCTAATCTGACCTAATCCCAGCTCCTCCATCCTTGTCTGGACTCAGCTATTCTGAAGGGAATTCCTTCGGAGGCACTTTTATGTGGAGTCTCGTGACTGGAGGATGCATCTGGACCACACAGACCAGTGAAACATCTCCCCGACTCCCTCTGCTCACTGGGTTTGGGGTTTGGTACCTTGCTCAAGGGTACCTAGGCAGTGTTCTGGCACCTTGCCCTACTACTAGAACACCTTCCATGTTTTGTCTGTCCTGGGGCTTGAACTGTGAAGCCCCTGCTTCTCAGCTAAGTTCCCAGCAGACTGAGCTAGCACTGCCTGAAGTACAAAAGTCATTTAATGCATCCAGAAACAACAAAACAAACCCCTCACATGTGGTTCAAATGTTCTTCCAGAGATACACTCATATAAAGGTCATGGACCAAAGTAACAGAGGTGCAGATTAGGTGGTGAATGCACGTTTAAAAAAAGCCGAAAATGTACATTCACGTGCGCTTTGAGTGTTTTATAGCAACTGAGTAAATCTTGATGTTTGAAGCCTGCTGAGGCTGAAGGGGTTGTCCCGCGCTTTGAGACGGAGACACGCGCCGCTGATGAGCCGCCACGAGCCCAGCCGCGGAGGGAGCCGCGGGTCTGCCGTCACTCCTCCGTCCGTCCGCGCCTTAGCTGTCGCGGGCTGTGAGGCGGCTTCTCCTCGACATGCTGTGTCCGTCCGCCTCCGCCGGGGAACCGGAGTCTCCTGCTGCATAAATGTCGTGAGGAAGTGGAGGAAAGCGGCCGGTGGGAGATGAAAGTGGCCGGGAAACAGCAGCCGGAGCTGGAGGAGCGAGCCGCCAGCCTGCTGTGGTAAGTAGACCCGGTAAGTAGACCCGCCTGCTCGGGCTCATTTGACACGTTAGCCCGGTCCTTCATGGGTGGCGTTCATATGTACTTTTCATATGCACCTTTTTATACATTGGTTTAACTTTAGCTAACCTTGTACAGAGGTTATTTTAAAATCCAACACAAAAACCTATCAATAACACAACAGGACCGCACTTTTCCAAATAAGCCTCCTTTATGAATGATGCGTTTCCACTAGAAGAGCCTTCAGATGTGTGAACTTTCCTGTCAAATCGGGGCAAACGGAGTGTTTCATTGATCTTTCACCAGAGAACGTAGACAGAAGATTTTAATGGTCTAATATATGAGGTCTAATTTAAAGCTGTCACTTTTTAGTCAGTATCAGGAAAGAATGGTTCTATCAATCAACCACCCTCAGGAAGGAACTCTTCCTCCCTGACATGAAGGTTCCATCTGCTCCCTGCATCTAGAACCAGGAACAGTTTCACATTTAAGGTCTTTACAGAAGTGGATAGAAGCCAGCAGTGATTTGATTCTGCTGCTAACCCTAACCCTCTCCTAACCCTAACCCTTTAACCCTAACCCTAACCCTAACCCCTAACCCTAACTCTTTAAACCCTAACCCTAATCCTAACCCTCTAACCCTAACCCTAACCTTAACCCTAACCCTAACCCTAACCCTCTCCTAACCCTAACCCTTTAACCCTAACCCTCTAACCCTAACCCTAACTCTTTAACCCTAACCCTAATCCTAACCCTCTAACCCTAACCCTTTAACCCTAAGCCTAACCCTTTAACCCTAACCCCCTAACCCTAACCCTCTAACCCTAACCCTCTAACCCTAACCCTAACCCTTTAACCCTAACCCTAACCTTAACCCTAACCCTTTAAACCTTAACCCTAACCCTTTAAACCCTAACCCTAACCCTTTAACCCTAACCCTTTAACCCTAACACCCTAACCCTTTAACCCTAACCCTTTAACCCTAACCCCCTAACCCTAACCCTTTAACCCTAACCCCCTAACCCTAACCTTAACCCTAACCCTAACCCTTTAACCCTAACCCTTTAACCCTAACCCTCTAACCCTAACCCTAACCCCCTAACCCTATAACCCTAACCCTTTAACCCTAGCCCTAACCCTTTAACCCTAACCCTTTAACTCTTTAACCCTAACCCTTTAACCCTAACCCTTTTAACCCTTTAACCCTAACCCTAACCTAACCCTTTAACCCTAACCCTTTAACCCTAACACCCTAACCCTTTAACCCTAACCCTTTAACCCTTTAACCCTAACCCTAACCCTAACCCTTTAACCCTAACCCTAACCCTCTAACCCTAACCTTAACCCTAACCCAAGCCAGGTTGGAAAGTTAATTATCTCTCTGGAATGTATTTGCTAATTGATTGTTTGCCTCGAATGGATGGACGAGTCTTTGTAGTGATATTCTGGATTATTGTCAACAGTTGCAGACTAATGCGCCAGTTTAATCACAGGACAATTTATCGTCAATCGTTCCACAATAAAACTGGTCTCACAAAATCTGCAATCTGATGGGTTCCATCTGATTCTGGGGCAGTTCTCCAATTATAGAGTATATTTTGCCCCCATCAGACCACAAGATTTGTAAACCCGTGAAAACTAGACTTGACGTGTATTCTCTCTGGACTATAGTGCTAAACTGCTCCTCGAATAGGCCCTAACCCTGTGATGCCTTACCCTAACCCTTTAACCCTAACCCTAACCCTTTAACCCTAACCCTCTAACCCTAACCCTAACCCTAACCCTCTAACTCTAACCCTAACCCTAACCCTTTAACCCTAACCCTAACCCTAACCCTCTAACCTTAACCCTAACCCTCTAACCCTAACCCTAACCCTCTAACCCTAACCCTCTAACCCTAACCCTCTAACCCTAACCCTAACCTAAATCCTAAACCCAACCCTAACCCTAACCTTTACCCCAACCCAGCACCTTTCCTAACCCTAACCCCAAACCCTAACCCTTACCCTAACCCCTACACCCCCCTAACCCCAACCCCTACCTTCTCCCCAACCCTAACCCTAACCCCAACCCTAACCCTTGCCACAACCCCAAGGTCAATCCTAACCACATACCTATTCGCCATTCCACCAAAGTCTTCTCAGACTGGGCGATCCAACTCTCTCCTCCCCTATCCTGTCCGGAACTCCTCGAGCCCTGGCTAATAGCCCCTCCCGGGGGGGGGCCCTCACCCTCCGCACTCCCCTGCTATCCCGATCAGTAGGCCAGTGCAAAAAAAGTTTTAACCCTTTAACCCTAACCCCTAACCCTTTAACCCTAACCCTCTAACCCTAACCCTAACCCTTTAAAATTCAAAACTAAAATGGCGCCCAGAGTGGTCGCCTTGGCGTCTTGCTGCGTTCTTGTTTGTCTATTTTTGTTTGTTAATTGTGTGTCTGCCTGCTCTTACACCCGTGAAGAGCTACTAAACATTAGGACTCTCACCCCCATGGACTTACTTCCAGTTTTTCTGGCTCCTGCAGCCGACCTGGTTCACTTTTTGGCCCAAAAGGTGAGACGGCGGAGGAGAGGAAGACGGGCCGGTGCCCTGGCGAGACTACGCAGGAGGATCTTTCTGTCCAACGCCAACTCACTTTGTAACAAAATGGACGAGCTGAAGTTGCTGATGCGGATATAAAGACTTCTCCACCTCGTGTGTTCTCTGCTTCACTGAAACCTGGTTCAGGAAAGAGACACCGGACAGCGCGCTCCTCCTCGGGGGATTCCAGCTGCTCCTCCTCGGGGGATTCCAGCTGCTCCTCCTCGGGGGATTCCAGCTGCTCCTCCTCGGGGGATTCCAGCTGCTCCTCCTCGGGGGATTTCAGCTGTTCCTCCTCGGGGGATTCCAGCTGTTCCTCCTCGGGGGATTCCAGCTGCTCCTCCTCGGGGGATTTCAGCTGTTCCTCCTCGGGGGATTCCAGCTGTTCCTGGCGCTCTCTGGGGAGAGAGCAGGCGGTGGAGTCTGCTTCTCCATCAGCAGCGACTGGTGCACTGATGTGACTGTGATCTCCCAGCACTGTTCTCCTGCTGTGGAACACCTCTTCATCAACTGCAGACCCTTCTATTCTCCGCGTGAGTTCGCTTCATTCATTCTGGCCTCTGTTTACATCTCACCAGACGCGGACGTGCGCGAGGCTCAGCGCACGCTCGCGGACTGTATTCAACAAGTGGAGCGGACCCATCCCGACGCTCTGGTTATCGTGCTTGGTGACTTTAATCAGAGCAACCTGAGTTACGAGCTCCCCAGGTACAAACAGTTCATCAAATGCCCCACCAGGGCAACAGGCTGGATCACTGCTACACCACAGTGAAGGACGCGTATCGGGCCGTCCCCCGCGCTGTAGGACTGTCTGATCACGTGATGGTCCACCTGATCCCCACATACAGACAGAAACTGAAACTAACAAAGCCATCCGTGAGCACCAGGAAGAGATGGACCAGTGAGGCTGTGGAGAGCTGCCGCACGTGCCTGGATACAACTGACTGGGACATGTTTAAGGGGCCACACATGATCTGGATGAGTACAACGGACACTGTGACCTCATATATCCACTTTTGTGAGGAGCGCATTCTACCAACGCGCACTAGGGTGAGTTATTCCAATGACAAGCCCTGGTTCACACCGAGACTCAGACAGATCAGGAAAGAAAAGGAAGCAGCGCTGAAAAGTGGAGACAGAGACAGAGGCCAAATACCGGTTTTTAGCAAGGAACTGAGGAGAATCTGTGTGTTCGGAGAAACTTCAGCAGCAGTTTACTGCTAACGACTCTGCTTCTGTGTGGAGGCCTGAGGCAGATCACCGACTACAGGCCTCAGGCTCCAGAGGGTCAGGACGACAAAGCCCTTTGTCAGAGTCTGTCCCTCCACTATGCCCGCTTTGACACCTCGTCAGCCATGCCCAACACCTCCCCCCCCCCCCCCCCAGTGTCACTGCCCCCATGGACCTCACTCCATCAAAGGCAGTCCCCTCCTCCTCCCCCCCTCCACTCACCATCAGTCCCCCCCCCATCACTTACCACCAGTCCCCCCCCCCCCCCCCCCACTCACCATCAGTGAACAGGATGTGCGCAGGCAGTTCGCCAGGCTGAACCCGCGCAAGGCCCCTGGCCCGGACGGCGTGTCTCCCTCCACCCTGAGGCACTGCGCAGAGGAGCTGACTCCTGTCTCCACAGACATCTTCAGCTCCTCCCTGGAGTCGTGCCAGGTGCCAGCCTGCCTCAAAACCTCAACCATCGTCCCTGTCCCCAAGAAGCCACGGATCACTGGGCTTAACGACTACAGACCTGTGGCGCTCACCTCTGTAGTCATGAAGTCCTTAGAGCGCCTGATCCTGCCACACCTCAAGTCCATCACCACCCCCCTCCTGGATCCACTGCAGTTCGCCTACAGAGCCAACAGATCTGTGGAAGATGCGGTCAACCTGGCCCTTCACTCCATCCTGCAGCATCTGGACTCCCCGGGAACCTACGCGAGGACCCTGTTCGTGGACTTCAGCTCTGCATTCAACACCATCCGCCCCGCTCTGCTACAGGACCAGCTGTCCCAGCTTAGTGTGCCTGCCTCCCTCTGCAGGTGGATCACTCACTTCCTGACGGATCGGAGGCAGCATGTGCGGCTGGGGAAGAGTCTCGGACTCTGTCTCCATCAGCACTGGATCACCCCAGGGCTGTGTACTTTCCCCCCTCCTCTTCTCCCTGTACACTAACTGCTGCACCTCAAGCCACCAGTCTGTCAAGCTGATCAAGTTTGCGGATGACACCACCCTCATCGGGCTCGTCTCCAATGGCAACGAGACTGCCTACAGGAGGGAGGTGGCTCGACTGGTGTCCTGGTGCGGACACAACAACCTGCAGCTGAACGCTCAGAAGACAGTGGAGATGATAGTGGACTTCAGGAAAGTCACAGCCCCTTTGCCCCCCCTTGCCCTCATGGACTCCCCCATCACCATCGCGGACTCCTTCCGCTTCCTGGGCACCACCATCACCCGGGACCTTAAGTGGGAGCCAACCATCAGCTCCCTCATCAAGAAGGCCCAGCAAAGGATGTTCTTCCTGCGGAAGCTGAGGAAGCTCAAACTGCCTCCCAGGATGTTGGCGCAGTTTTATACGGCCATCATCGAGTCCATCCTCACCTCCTCCATCACCGTGTGGTTTGCTGGTGCCACCGCCAGGGACAGACTGAGGCTGCAGCGCGTCGTGCGCGCTGCCGAGAAGGTGATGGGCTGCAGGCTTCCATCCATCCAGGACCTGTATATCTCCAGGACCCGGAGGTGTGCAGGTCGGATCACGGCCGACCCTTCCCACCCTGGTCACGGACTGTTTCCCCCCTCCCCTCAGGCAGGAGACTACGGTCCATTCGGACCAGAACCTCCCGCTACACTAACAGCTTCTTCCCCTCTGCCATCAGGCTGCTGAACACCAAGTGACTCATCACTTAAGCACCATGTACAGCAGCCAGCCGGACTCATGAACAATACACTACTCCTCATGGACCTGCACTATTTCTTACTATTATATATATACTGTATATATGTCTTATTTATTTTATTTATCTTATTCTAGTGTTGTGTTCTTTATGTTGAATGTCGCAGCGTCACACCAAGACAAATTCCTAGCTTATGTAATACTGTGTATTACATGAACAATGGCAATAAACCTGATTCAATTCAATTCAATTCAATTAACCATAACCCTAACCCTAACCCTTTAACCCTAACCCTAACCCTCTAACCCTAACCCTAACCTAACCCCTAACCCTAACCCTCTAACCCTCTAACTTTTAGCCTGGAAGGAAAATCATTTCAAATGACTTTGGGCTAAATGTATTTAGTACTAAGCAGTGAAGGTGCTAACCTAGAAGATGTTCCTGCGGGTCAGGGTCAGGGTCAGGGTCAGGGTCAGCGTCAGGGTCAGGGTTAGGGTCAGCGTTAGGGTCAGGGTCAGGGTCAGCGTTAGGGTCAGCGTTAGAGTCAGGGTTAGGGTCAGGGTTAGGGCCAGGGTCAGGGTTAGGGTCAGCGTTAGGGTCAGCGTTAGGGTCAGGGTCAGCGTTAGGGTTAGGGTTAATAGGGTTAGGGTTAATGGGGTTAGGGTTAATAGGGTTAGGGTTAATAGGGTTAGGGTTAATAGGGTTAGGGTTAATAGGGTTAGGGTTAATGGGGTTAGGGTTAAAAGGGTTAGGGTTAAAAGGGTTAGTGTTAATAGGGTTAGGATTAAAAGGGTTAGGGTTAATAAGGCTAGGGTTAATAGGGTCAGGGTTAGGGTTAAGGTTAATAGGGTTAGGGTTAATAGGGTTAGGGCTAATAGGGTTAGGGTTAATAAGGTTAGGGTTAATAGGGTTAGGGTTAATAGGGTTAGGGTCAGGGTTAATAGGGTCAGGGTTAGGGTTAAGGTTAATAGGGTTAGGGTTAATAGGGTTAGGGCTAATAGGGTTAGGGTTAATAAGGTTAGGGTTAATAGGGTTAGGGTTAATAGGGTTAGGGTCAGGGTTAATAGGGTCAGGGTTAGGGTTAAGGTTAATAGGGTTAAGGTTAATAGGGTTAGGGTTAATAGGGTTAGGGTTATGGTTAATAGGGTTGGGGTTAATAGGGTTAAGGTCAGGGTTAGGGTTAATAGGGTTAGGGTCAGGGTTAATAGGGTTAGGGTTAATAGGGTTAGGGTTAATAGGTTTAGGGTCAGGGTTAATAGGGTTAGGGTTAGGACTCGGGTTAGGTTAGGGTTAGGGTTAGGAGATGTATACATGGGTTAGGGTTAATAGGGTTAGGGTTAATAGGGTTAGGGTCAGGGTTAATAGGGTTAGGGTTAAGGTTAATAGGGTTAGGGTTAATAGGGTTAGGGTTAATAGGGTTAGGGTCAAGGTTAATAGGGTTAGGGTTAGGACTTGGGTTAGGTTAGGGTTAGGGTTAGGTTAGGGTTAGAGGGTTAAGGTTAGGGTTAGGGAAGAATTGTGGAAAAGCACGGCAAAAAACAGTGATGCTAGCCATTCTAATGCTAAATGAAATATCACACTCACAAATTCTGAACAGTTCAGGACATCATAGTCCATAATACAACTCAGATCCCATTCAAAAATTCTTACGTTGCTCATGCAGGCACTGGCACTCTAACATTTAGGTAATTAGGTTGCCTAAACCAGTGCAAAGCCCTTGTTTACATGTGCTGCCTCTTCATTTACTTGTCAGATCAATGCTGCTGAGTGGGGACTCGCTGAGACCACATATTCCAACAGCTTTTAATAAAGTGTCTGTCTGTGTGGCAGCTGTTCAGAAAGGTTTGTTCTTAAAGTTAGCGTGAAATGCTAAAGAAAGACTTAAAATCGACTTCAGCAAAGTATGACGTCTGCACCAACAACAGGTTGAATTGACCTCTGGCAGGTCGGTGCAGGTGACGGAGGTCACCGTTAGAACTCCTGAAGACACAAAGCTAAAAGAAAGGACGCCATTGTGGAGCCTTTTGGCAGTAGGACGGTGCTCAGGTGATGCAGGTAGCATCTGTGCTCAGAGGTGGGAGGAAGAGGAAGACTCGACACATTTGGGCTCGGGTTACATTTGCTCCAGTCCTGTTCCCTCGGCAGACAGCATGTGGCTGCTAACGATGCCAAGCTGATTGGCTCTGTAATGAGGAGTTCTCCAAAGTGTGTTTGTTGCATATTCTGTGTTACATGATGCAAGAACAGCAGACGTGATTGGGGTGGGGGGGGAGCAGAAGAACAGGCTCTTTCCAACATCAGATCCATCTGCACTAACTGTGCACGTGACAAGGCTGAGAGAAGGGGTGTCATGAGGACCAGGGGTGTCATGGGAACCATGGGTGTCATGGGAACCAGGGATCATCCTTTTCTGGACAGTGTGTCATCATTGCTGGGCTAATTACACTCTCGTTAATTGTGTACAGCCTAATCTGAAGCTGGTAGACCACAGTGCACGCCGGTAGATCACAGTGCACGCCGGTAGACCACAGTGCACGCCGGTAGATCACAGTGCACGCCGGTAGATCACAGTGCACGCCGGTAGACCACAGTGCACGCCGGTAGATCACAGTGCACGTGGATAGATCACAGTGCACGCCGGTAGATCACAGTGCACGCCGGTAGATCACAGTGCACGCCGGTAGATCACAGTGCACGCCGGTAGACCACAGTGCACGCCGGTAGATCACAGTGCACGCCGGTAGATCACAGTGCACGCCGGTAGACCACAGTGCACGCCGGTAGATCACAGTGCACGCCGGTAGATCACAGTGCACGCCGGTAGACCACAGTGCACGCCGGTAGATCACAGTGCACGTGGATAGATCACAGTGCACGCCGGTAGATCACAGTGCACGCCGGTAGACCACAGTGCACGTGGATAGATCACAGTGCACGCTGGTAGACCACAGTGCACGCTGGTAGACCACAGTGCACGCTGGTAGATCACAGTGCACGCTGGTAGATCACAGTGCACGTGGATAGATCACAGTGCACGCTGGTAGATCACAGTGCACGCTGGTAGACCACAGTGCACGCTGGTAGATCACAGTGCACGCTGGTAGATCACAGTGCACGCTGGTAGATCACAGTGCATGTGGATAGATCACAGTGCACGCTGGTAGACCACAGTGCACGTGGATAGATCACAGTGCACGCTGGTAGATCACAGTGCACGCTGGTAGACCACAGTGCACGTGGATAGATCACAGTGCACGTGGATAGATCACAGTGCACGCTGGTAGACCACAGTGCACGCTGGTAGATCACAGTGCACGCTGGTAGACCACAGTGCACGTGGATAGATCACAGTGCACGCTGGTAGACCACAGTGCACGCTGGTAGATCACAGTGCACGCTGGTAGATCACAGTTTTACCCTCAGAAATCTGCTGTTCAGCATCTAAATGCAAAATCAGCTTTTGTGTGTTTTGATGTGTGTTAGGGTTAGGGCTTCACACACCTACCTCTAACCTCTAACCCTATGTTGGAGGTACGTGTGTGAAGCTGGTTCTGACTACGACCCAATGGGCCAAGGCCGGTTTATATATAAGAGATAAGTTGGTCCCGTTGATTTGGTTCTCTTGTGCAGCGCCCAACATTCTGTGGTGACGCTAGTTTTGCTGTGCACGCTTTGGGATTGAGTGTCCGGCTCAAGGCCCTGTTCCCCAGAGTGCCCCCACCCACCTCCGGCCTGTGCCCCCCCCCACCTCCGCCCTGAAAGGCCTCTACCTGACGCAGGTCTCGGTTCCTCAGCTCAGAGAGGGTTCAGAGGCCTTCACAATGGAATGGACCAATTAGAACCTCTTAAAAATGGAATGAGCTAAAGTACCAAATTACCTAAAGCATTTATGAATTCTTCCTTTTCAAATAAATAAATAAAGTTTATTTTATCACACTTTTATCACACTTCATTGTCCAGAAGTGGATTTGCAAAAAAAGGTGTGAGGCAGGTTGAGATGACTTTCCAGCACATTACTGGACGGTTCAGACCCGCAGAGACGTGAACGTCTCAATTGTCCGTCAACAGTGGAAGAGCTACGTGTGCAGCTGCCAGGGGAACCTGCTGAGCTTCACCATCGATTTTGGCTCAGGCTTCTCCTGCTCAGAAGGTCCTTCAAAGGTAAACTCCTCGTTCTAAGTGCATCTTTGCCCCTGTTCTGTTTAACGGGATCATCTGTTTTGTTCTGATCCTTTCCTAGATTGTTCTGTGGAGGTACAAGTTCTCCCAACTTAAAGGCTCCTCTGATGATGGTAAAACCAGGGTCAAGCTCCTTTTCAAGAATACTGAGAGTCAGCAAATAGAAAAGAAGGTGATTAATCACAATGAGTGCGAGTGTGTCCAGAGTTGGTAGCATTATCCACCGTGTTGCTAGCTCATTCCAGCTGGGTCGATGCTCCTCTCTTCTCTTGTCTTGCAGGACCTTGAGTTTGCTAATTTGACAGCTGTCCTTCACTGTGTCCACTCGTTTATTGCTGCCAAAGTGGCCTCCATGGACCCGCTCTTTATGTACGGTCAAAGCCTCCGTGGACGCTAGTGGACAGTTAGGATGGACCTCCTCACATCTGCTGCGTGGCCACGTGCAGGAACGTGACGCACTGAGCCAGTCGACTGTGAAGCTCTGAACTGCATCAAAGAGTTAAAGACAGGAGTCCTTTCCTTTGATGCCGCCACACGTCGTTCGTTTGGTCCATTTCCGTGGTTCTCCGGCCGCAGGGCCGTCCTGTGCCGGTGGTGTTACAGCATGAACTGAATGGGAATGTCCGGACTGCCACAGCGTTCCGCGTCACCTACTGTAAAGGGAGCACACGCAGCACCAGCGAAAGCGTTGCTGCTCTTTTGAGAACACCAGGCTGTCCTGGATACGACGAGGTTGATGTTCTGGACCGTTGGCTCCACAAGTGTCTCCACAGAGCTCCTGGATCTTTGGCATATTTACAGCAGTGAAACCAGGTGGAGATGATCAGTCCACAACCAGAGGGCCAGACGTTTTCCATCTTCACAGCTGGACTGCTCAGCTTTGTGGAACTGTTGCTTCGAGGTGTCACCATCTGCTTGCAGGTCCAGATGAGACTCTGCTTCCTCGTTTTCCCGCCTCTCCTTCAGAGCTCCGGTGATGCGGGGTGGCTGAGTCCCGGCCTTGAGCGGTTAGTTGACTCTCCTGTGGCGTATCCATGCCGCAGGGCGATATTAGAGCACGAACTAGAGCACCAGATGTGTTGGGTCCAGACACCACTGGACCTCAGTACACACAGCACCCAGTGAGTGCACTAGTTAACCCTAACCCAGTTAACCCTAACCCAGTTAACCCTAACCCAGGTGAGGAATACACTCTTTTTTCCATCTACATTCTCCTGCTGACAGACCAAAACACACATGTGCCTCCCTAATGGAGCCAATGAGCTGGAGCCTGAAGTCTCTTTTCATCTGAATGGGTTCATGATGGATCCATCATGGATCCATCATGGATCATGGATTTGCTCACAGCTTTTTCTAGATTTGCTCTTGGCCTGAATGAGGATGTCATTCAGCATTCAGGCCTCACGTTAATGGTTCTGCTGGACCTCTTGAGTTTGACTGAGTCAAGCTGAAAGGATTTAAAGATGCTAGTGTCCAGTTTAACAAGAAATATTGCTCCTCAGATATTTTCACCTTCAAAAACAACTACAGATTTGGTTTGGCTAAGTTGCCATGACAACACACACGCACGTGTACTCGCGCGTCACAAAGCTGCATCAGCGCAACATCAAGGACACTCCTGGACTCCTGCTCAGTGGGTTAGGGTTAGCAAAGCAAAGCAAAGCCAGGTGGGCGGGATGACCTCTGACCTGCAGCTCAGCTCGGCTGCTCCGGCCTCCGTTAGCTTCTGTTAGCTTCCGTTAGCTTCTGTTAGCTTCCGTTAGCTTCCGTTAGCTTCCGTTAGCTTCTGTTCGTACAGCGCTGCGCTTCCAGCATTGTTAGATGAGCAGTTTGAACTCTCCGTCGTCATCGCTGCACTTCACACGTGAAACTTTCTAAATGGGCCGTCGGTTCATCGTTCCACTTCGTTATGGAATCCCTCCTTTTCCCTTTGACTTTTCTTGCAGATTTTTGAGCAGCTTTAATAAAAGTGACTGTTGACGTTTCTAAAATTCTGCCGTCATGTTGAAAACTGATGTTAAAGCTAGTAAACCAGCTGCTTTTTTAAACTTCGTTACATCTTTTTAAATTTAACGACGCTGCAGATTTGCTTCTTTAAGAGTGTGAGAGGAAACCTCTGGTGTGTTGGGGTCAGAACCCCAGCAGAACCTCTGCTGGGGTCAGAACCCCGGCAGAGGTTCTGCTGGCTCCTCCTGTCCTGCCTTTGTCTCAGCTCGTCCCGGCGTCATCAAACCCTCAACTGCTGACGCAGAACTTCTGTGCGGTGACGTGGGTCCGTGTCCGTTAGGGCGGGCCGACGGTGGAAAGACTTCCCAAAGGAGAAGCAGCGGCCAAATGGACCGAGGACGTTTTGGCCCGTGCTGCCTTGTAGCCGCCATCTAAGCACACGTTCCTTCACAACTATCTCTGTCTTGTCTCCGAGTTTGTTTTTGAACCAGTCAAGGACCAGAAAAGTCTGAGGCTGAATTCTTTCAGTGTGGCTGCGACACGGTTGCGATCGGACGGCCAACATGGACCGCTGTGCCGGCCGTAACGTGCTCGTCGTGGCTGCGTTCTTCTGCGCTCTTCACCCAGGCGCTCCAGCTGAAGACGCCACACGTCTAAACTGTAAGTTAAGACTTTGGGGGCTGAGATCTGAACGTTCAGGCAACCGATTCTATCGTTCCGCTGCCGTGTCATTCAAACATTTCAGTGCTCGAGTTTTACTTGATGCTTTCTTTACGCGTCTCCAGCCACCACGTTCAGACACGTTCTGGCTTCACATGGAGACATCCTTGAAGCGGTCCGTCAGGTCCAGTCCAGACAGCGGTAACGCATGCAAACACTCGACCGGCGCGCAGACGTGAGGAAGCGCAGCTTCATTTGTGCTCGTCTGACTCTGTTGCCAGGCCACGAGCGCTCTTGTCCTCCACTGGTGCGTTTCCAGCCCACCAGCAACCAGAGAACGGGGGGGTTTCCATCCCTGCAGAGGTGTTTCAGGCAAGTCTGCAGGTCCTGAAGATCCAGAGACAGAAGAGGGATGCTAAGACAACAGGTAGGGAGCTCCTTTTCTGTCTCTTTTTCCTGGTTTCCCGTAAACCAGAGATGTTACCAGCAAAGTTAGGAAGAAAGAGGACGGGAGGATGTGTTGCATCAGCTTCACCGCACGTTTAGTTGCCTCCAGTCTGAAACCTGAACTGAAACTGTCAGTTCTGACGTCTTCTGCAGTAGAAAGATGTCAAGTTGCTCCCAGCAGCAGCGCTCATGGTGGCTCAGTCCACCTGGAAACCGTTTCTTTTGTCTTCAGGTAGTTTTTTTTTAAAGTGATGTGGATGGAAGTGTGTTCTGTGGCTGAGGAGCGCCCTCTTGGCTCTGTCAAAGGAAAGGGAGCCTCCTTCTGCTCCAGTTAGGGTTACTGAAGGCTCTGGATGTTTGATTCCAATGAAGACAGCTGATACATTTGAGTTTTCTTTGGTCTGACTCCAGATCAGACATCATATTAGTTACATCATATTAGATTGTGATTTCTTGATTCTCCAATTTATTCAAGTGGGTTTGCTTTGCCAGAACCGTTGCAGTGGGACGACGTGGAGCTGATGGCTCAGTGGTCCGGATGCTCCTCGGCACCGCCGCCGCTCCGATGTCAACACAGTGACCTCGACAAGTACCGCTCCATATCTGGCATCTGCAATAACAGGTGGCTGAACAAACTCTTGATTGTGCAGTATGTCTGTGAAGGTTCTCGGTCATCCCGCTTGGGTAATTCTGGTAGTTGAACCACAGCAACTGGGCTGGAGCTCCTAAAGAGCCAGTGAGCTGACGGAGCCTCCTGGATGAGAGCGAATCAGCCAACGGTCCAGTTGCTGTGATACAGCACATTAGACGCTTTCCTTTGGAATATGTCCTTCATGGTATGGAGGAATGTCCCTCTGTCCTTCTGTCCTCCACGTCCAACCTTCCAAACAGCAGCATTTCTTTCATAAATGTATCTCTGATGGCCCCTCTAAAACTTGACTTCCTCAGAAGTTACTAATGTTCACAACACACTGATTTGTTCATGCTCTGGACCGGAGGATGTCCCCTCCAGCAGTAACTCCACGGTTGTCTTTGTCAGGGAAAATCCGCTCTGGGGGGCCGCCAGCATGCCCTTGGTCAGATGGCTTCCAGCGGAATATGAAGATGGACAGCGAGAACCCAAAGGCTGGAACAGGGGACGGCTCTACAATGGGGTCCCGCTTCCCTCGGTAGGCTACAAAAACCCCTATCAGGCTTGGAGGGGAAACTGATGATTACTGCAGTTATTACCTTTGTTGTTCCATTTCTTGTTACATCTATTGGTGCTATGGGATATCTGAGCTTCTTCTTGCCTTTTAAAATGGAAATGCTCTTGAAATAGATCATCACTGTGAAACAGGAGGAAGAGCGGGTGGGGTTTCCAATGAGCAGCTTCCTGTAGGCGTGTTGTTAAATGTCCCCAGGTCACAGAGGTCAGCAGGAGGATAGTGAGGAGCACCGAAGCAGCAGGCGTCGACATCTACTCTCACATGCTGGTGGAGTGGGGCCAGTTCATCGATCATGATATCAGCTTTACCCCTCAAAGCAGTGCCACCGACTGCCTGACGACCTGTACGAATATCCGCCTGTGCTTTCCCATTCAGGTACGTGCAAACATACGTGTTTGCTTTTCTTCATCTCTCATGTGTCCGTCCGTGTGCCCAGACTGGCGTGTCCCTGCTACATCAACAGCTGACAGGTTAAATGTTGTGTTGATTAGCGCTCCTATGCTAATGAGATAAGAGCTAGTGTTGGTTAAACCAATCGCCCTCCTCTCCTCAGACAGGCGATGCGCAGGGCTGCTTGCCTTTCTTCCGCTCCGTGGCTGCCTGCTCCCTCAGCCTCTGGCCGGACGTTGAGCAGGTTCTGCAGCGCCAGCAGATCAACACCGTCACCTCCTTCATGGACGCGTCGCAGATTTACGGCAGCACTGCAGAGGTGCAGCTCTCCCTCCGGGACCTTGCAGGCCTGAATGGGAAACTCGTCATCAACAGCAAGTTCAGGGATCCCAATGGAAGGGATTTCCTTCCGCCTGTTGGCAAACGTTCACGCTGCCGGCAGAGTCCAGAGGGGGAGCGCGTGGAGTGTTTCCATGCTGGAGACAGTCGGGCCAACGAGGGTTTGCACCTGGCTTCCCTCCACACGCTCTTTCACAGGGAGCACAACCGGATCGCAGCGGCATTGAAAGGCATGAATGATCACTGGAGCCCAGAGATGATCTACCAAGAGACGCGCAGGATCATCGCAGCTCTGCTTCAGGTACGTGAGCTTCAGTTAAGCTGCAGAAGAGCGCTGGCCACAAACAGGCACCAGTTAATCATCAGTCCGTTTAGGGTTCACGTTCCGAGGTTAAAGAAAGCAGCAGTTTGCTTTTACATTTTGATTTGGATTATTTTGAGATTACTTCGTTAGCATTACACGGTGGTTAGCAGTAAAGACCCACGTCCTGCAGGTCCTGCTGAGGTTGCCAGCGGTCCTGCCTACAACTTCTTGTACTTTACTCTTATTTACTGTAGAGAAAAGGAGCGGAGTGTTTCAGCCTCCGAGCAGAACCAGAGCTGAGGGTGATTGGCCGACTGAACAAACTCTGCTCTGGAATAGAGCTCCAACTTGTTAATTGTTTTAGCCGAATGGAGCTCAGGTTTTCAACAGTGGGTGGCTAACGTTAGCACGGTTTGCTAACGTGGTGGTCGTCCAGGCTACAGAAGAACTAGGCTGGTTCTCCATCAGCTCAAACAGGAAGTAGATGTGTTTGACACGAGGGAACCATCAGGAGGAGGTTTCTGCTGTCTCAGAGCTGCGTTGATGCAGCAGCTTCACCACCGTGTGGTGCTAAAGCAGGAAGAAAACATCTGTTTACTCTGGCACCTTCAGCACCAAAATACCCGAAACATAAAAGGGCATCTTCATCTTCTGAGAGGACCGACAGAACCCAGCGGGGGGGCAGCTTTGATATTATGGAATCAGAGGAGCCCCCCCCCCCATGTGGCCCGGCTCCCAGCCAGCCTCGCACTGTGGCGGGGGGTAAAAATCGTCTCCTGCCTGTCGGGCCGCTCTCGTGGTCAGATATTGGTTGTGTTTATCTGATAATCATCAGAATTATTGGATTTCTACATGCAGTAAACAGAAAAACATCAAAGTTCCTCAAGCTGTCTGACTAATTTGCCAGCTGATATTAATTATGCATCACAGTTCTTTGCACTTGGTGTTCCCTTAATTATCTCTAACTTTGAGTCCCTCATCTCGCAGCTTTGAGCCTCCTCGGCTCCTCTGGGGCAGAAGGAGGAGATTTATTACCCCACAGAGGTGGCAGATGTATGATGAGTAGTGCAGCAGTGCTCCTGCTTTAATGCCACTCACAGGAGGGTGAAGGTTGCTGGAAACTGCCCCAGGAGGCTGGCTGTGCCACCGAGGGAGGCATCGGGAGCTCTTCTGCTCAGACCCTTCTGGGATGGAGGAGGACACAGGCAGCTACTGACGCAGGATTCCTTACAGAAGGGAAGAAACCTCAGCAGCCGTCGTGCTGATTGCAGCTACATCTCCATCAGGAAGTGAGGAAATCAGGGACTTCCAGGCATCGTCCGAATGAAGCCTGTTTGAACCACTGAGGGTCTGATAGCATCATTGATAGCATCAGAAACATTAGCTGAGGAACTCCAAACCACTCCAGGTCATAATAAGGTGGACACCAGTCTGCCCAGTTTAATTACCAAGGTTTCTGAATTTGCCTTTTGTAGCCAGTAAACAGGCGAGAAGCAGGTTGAGCAGGATTCAGCAGCTTCTGCTGCAGGCTGCTAGCATCATTAATGATACCGGCCGACGCCACCAGGCTTCATCAGCAGCACCAGGAGGGACAAGATTCCATCCCACCAGAGGGCTGCTTGGGATGAAGAATAAACCGGAATGTTTGTGAGGTAGAGAGCTAACGTGACTGTGGAATAGCAGCAGCTACTTCCTGGTGACTCAGGAGAAGCTTGAGTGTTTACATTTATAGGCTGTGTGTGTGTGTGTGTGTGTGTGTGTGTGTGTGTGTGTGTGTGTTTGTGTGTGTGTGTGTGTGTTTCAGCAGGACATACTGAAGATCTGTTGTTTTGGGCGATCTGTGCACTCACAGGTTTAATGTCAGAAAGATTCAGCCAATTTTGTGCCTTAGTTTGACTTCTCCATCAGCCTGGTCGCTGCTCCTCATGGGATGAGGGTCCTTCTCTTCCCAGAAAGCCTCCTAAGATAAACTACCGGCCATGTTAATCACATGTCTGCAGAATGTTGGTGCCAGCGACAGACAGAGGGAAACATGAAATCCTCAGACACATTTGGCTGACAGGTCGCAGCCTCCTGATTAATGTTGGACCGTTTGGTGACCTCTGTAGCTCAGCTGCAGCTCAGGAGTTGTGGAAGCCACCTTTGGGGAAATGTCAGATGAGCAGATGAGACCAAAGACATCTTAGACACAGAGCAAGTTAGGCCACAGGCTGACCAAGGACACCAGCACATCATCTCCTCCAACGCCATCTTCTCCTTCCTGTCCATCGTCTCTTCACACCAACTAACTTCCTGTCCTCTCTAATTACGTCCATACCTCCAGTCTTAGTTCCGCCTCTAGGGTTCCTGCCTCTAGGGCTCCTGTCTGTAGGGCTCCTGCCTCTAGGGTTCCTGCCTCTAGGGCTCCTGTCTGTAGGGCTCCTGCCTCTAGGGCTCCTGCCTGTAGGGCTCCTGCCTCTAGGGCTCCTGCCTCTAGGGTTCCTGCCTCTAGGGCTCCTGTCTGTAGGGCTCCTTCCTGTAGGGTTCCTGCCTCTAGGGCTCCTGCCTGTAGGGCTCCTGCCTGTAGGGCTCCTGCCTCTAGGGCTCCTGCCTCTAGGGTTCCTGCCTCTAGGGCTCCTGTCTGTAGGGCTCCTTCCTGTAGGGTTCCTGCCTCTAGGGCTCCTGCCTGTAGGGTTCCTGCCTCTAGGGCTCCTGCCTGTAGGGCTCCTGCCTCTAGGGCTCCTGCCTCTAGGGCTCCTGCCTGTAGGGCTCCTGCCTGTAGGGCTCCTGCCTGTAGGGCTCCTGTCTGTAGGGCTCCTGCCTGTAGGGCTCCTGTCTGTAGGGCTCCTGCCTGTAGGGCTCCTGTCTGTAGGGCTCCTGCCTGTAGGGCTCCTGCCTCTAGGGCTCCTGCCTCTAGGGCTCCTGCCTGTAGGGCTCCTGTCTGTAGGGCTCCTGCCTGTAGGGCTCCTGTCTGTAGGGCTCCTGCCTCTAGGGCTCCTGTCTGTAGGGCTCCTGCCTCTAGGGCTCCTGCCTGTAGGGCTCCTTCCTCTAGGGCTCCTGCCTCTAGGGCTCCTGCCTCTAGGGCTCCTTCCTCTAGGGCTCCTGCCTCTAGGGCTCCTGCCTCTAGGGCTCCTTGCTCTAGGGCTCCTGCCTCTAGGGCTCCTGCCTGTAGGGCTCCTGCCTCTAGGGCTCCTGCCTGTAGGGCTCCTGTCTGTAGGGCTCCTGCCTGTAGGGCTCCTGCCTGTAGGGCTCCTGCCTCTAGGGCTCCTGCCTCTAGGGCTCCTGCCTGTAGGGCTCCTGCCTCTAGGGCTCCTGCCTCTAGGGCTCCTGCCTGTAGGGCTCCTGCCTCTAGGGCTCCTGCCTCTAGGGCTCCTGCCTGTAGGGCTCCTGCCTCTAGGGCTCTTGCCTGTAGGGCTCTTGCCTCAGTTCCAACCTCAGTGTACTTCCACTCATATATGTCCCTCCTCTGGACATGTCCAAGCATCTCAGTCTGGCTGTAATGTTGGCTACGCCATCATGGTGGACCAGATCAGGGTTCTTCTTTAAAAAGGTTTCCGTCAAAGACCAAGGATGTGACCTTCAGTAACAAGTGTTTATTATCACATTATTGGTCTGCATTCTTTGAGTTTATTATTCTTGTTATTATTATTAGCATTGAAACCATCATATGTATTGCTCCACCTACTGGTGACAGGAAGTTACATGCTTCGAGCCCCTAGTACCCTTTAAAAGAGCTTTTAAACTTTGTACGTAGGCTGGAACTGTTGAAAAATTCCATATTATGGGTTTGGCCACTAAAAGACAGACCTCCGAACTGTGCCACAGCCTGATCCCTGTTACTGTTGAACGTAGCATCAAACGTAGCATTCTTTTCCCAGTAGGTGAAATCCCATCTGGCAGCCAGTCGCTGTTCCACAGCCCTCAACGCTCACGTCAAGACACCCACTTTGCTTTAATGCTACGCCCACTAGAAATAAAGAAAGCTAGGCTACTCGTAGCCTCCTCGTTGACACTGAAGATGCCCAATAGAGCCTTGATGACGCCACCATAGCGCCCTCTCTGCTGTCTGCAAATGTGTCATTTTTACAGCATGAGGACGTGCACATAAGGACACGCTAAGGATCATTTTTGAGCCGCATCTTTAGTGGCGTACGACAATCATACCGTTTTTGGCTTGATTTATGCTGCTAAATGATGACTTCGGCTTCAACTGAAGGAAAGACGCGCTGAATTGCTGAAGATGCTGAATGAAAGGAGTGTGTGTAGGTGTGTGACCATTAAAACTGTCCTGGGAATGAGGTGGTGACCTATGACCTTATGAATAGCAATCTCAGCAGGAATGTCGCTAATGTTCTTCTACTGAAACTTAAACATCCTCCAAAGACAGGAAGTCTCCTTTTAACTGGGCTTATTTACCTTCAGCGTTTCATCTCGAATGCTTTCCCCCCCAGATTATAACCATGAGAGACTATGTTCCAAAAATTATTGGTGCAGAGTCTTGGGAGGATCACATGGGACCGTACTGCGGGTACGACCCATCGGTGAACCCGTCGGTGGCCAATGTGTTTTCCACGGCTGCGTTGAGGTTCGGCCACGGTACCATCTCCCCAAAGGTCAGCAGGCTAAACCAGAGCTTTCAAGAACATGAGCTCTTCCCCAGCCTGAACCTGCACAACAACTTCTTCGTTCCCTGGAGATTCACCCAAGAAGGTGAGGACAGTCGACGTGATCTAAAAGATCCAAAACACAGCTTAAAAAGCCCCAGAGGGACCGAAACATATCTCACTTCCTCATGTCGTGACCTCAAACATGAGAGTTTTTGTATTTTCAGCCTTCAAGTCTTCAGAATAACTAATGGCAGCTGTTGGTTTATTGGCAGGTTGTAAAAGGAGAGTTTTAGGATACTTAACTGGGAAATACTCCTTAAAATACTTCAATACTCCTTTGTCAGTTAGTGTTTTTCCACCTAGCGGTCAGGGTTAGGTTAGGGTCAGGGTTAGGTTAGGGTTAGGCTCAGGGTTAGGTTAGGGTGCTAACGTGACTGTGGAATAGCAGCAGCTACTTCCTGGTGACTCAGGAGAAGCTTGAGTGTTTACATTTATAGGCTGTGTGTGTGTGTGTGTGTGTGTGTGTGTGTGTGTGTGTGTGTGTGTGTGTGTATGTGTGTTTCAGCAGGACATACTGAAGATCTGTTGTTTTGGGCGATCTGTGCACTCACAGGTTTAATGTCAGAAAGATTCAGCCAATTTTGTGCCTTAGTTTGACTTCTCCATCAGCCTGGTCGCTGCTCCTCATGGGATGAGGGTCCTTCTCTTCCCAGAAAGCCTCCTAAGATAAACTACCGGCCATGTTAATCACATGTCTGCAGAATGTTGGTGCCAGCGACAGACAGAGGGAAACATGAAATCCTGAGACACATTTGGCTGACAGGTCGCAGCCTCCTGATTAATGTTGGACCGTTTGGTGACCTCTGTAGCTCAGCTGCAGCTCAGGAGTTGTGGAAGCCACCTTTGGGGAAATGTCAGATGAGCAGATGAGACCAAAGACATCTTAGACACAGAGCAAGTTAGGCCACAGGCTGACCAAGGACACCAGCACATCATCTCCTCCAACGCCATCTTCTCCTTCCTGTCCATCGTCTCTTCACACCAACTAACTTCCTGTCCTCTCTAATTACGTCCATACCTCCAGTCTTAGTTCCGCCTCTAGGGTTCCTGCCTCTAGGGCTCCTGTCTGTAGGGCTCCTTCCTGTAGGGTTCCTGCCTCTAGGGCTCCTGCCTGTAGGGCTCCTGCCTCTAGGGCTCCTGCCTGTAGGGCTCCTGCCTCTAGGGCTCCTGCCTGTAGGGCTCCTGCCTGTAGGGCTCCTGCCTGTAGGGCTCCTGCCTCTAGGGCTCCTGCCTGTAGGGTTCCTGCCTGTAGGGCTCCTGCCTGTAGGGCTCCTGCCTCTAGGGCTCCTGCCTGTAGGGTTCCTGCCTCTAGGGCTCCTGCCTGTAGGGCTCCTGTCTGTAGGGCTCCTGCCTGTAGGGCTCCTGCCTCTAGGGCTCCTGTCTGTAGGGCTCCTGCCTGTAGGGCTCCTGCCTCTAGGGCTCCTGCCTGGAGGGTTCCTGCCTCTAGGGCTCCTGTCTGTAGGGCTCCTGCCTGTAGGGCTCCTGCCTCTAGGGCTCCTGTCTATAGGGCTCCTGCCTCTAGGGCTCCTGCCTCTAGGGCTCCTGCCTGTAGGGCTCCTGCCTGTAGGGCTCCTGCCTCTAGGGCTCCTGCCTGTAGGGTTCCTGCCTCTAGGGCTCCTGTCTGTAGGGTTCCTGCCTGTAGGGCTCCTGTCTATAGGGCTCCTGCCTCTAGGGCTCCTGCCTCTAGGGCTCCTGCCTGTAGGGCTCCTGCCTGTAGGGCTCCTGCCTCTAGGGCTCCTGCCTGTAGGGTTCCTGCCTCTAGGGCTCCTGCCTCTAGGGCTCCTGCCTGTAGGGTTCCTGCCTGTAGGGCTCCTGCCTCTAGGGCTCCTGCCTGTAGGGTTCCTGCCTGTAGGGCTCCTGCCTCTAGGGCTCCTGCCTGTAGGGTTCCTGCCTCTAGGGCTCCTGTCTGTAGGGCTCCTTCCTGTAGGGTTCCTGCCTCTAGGGCTCCTGCCTCTAGGGCTCCTTCCTCTAGGGCTCCTGCCTCTAGGGCTCCTGCCTCTAGGGCTCCTTCCTCTAGGGCTCCTGCCTCTAGGGCTCCTTGCTCTAGGGCTCCTGCCTCTAGGGCTCCTGCCTGTAGGGCTCCTGCCTGTAGGGCTCCTGCCTCTAGGGCTCCTGCCTGTAGGGTTCCTAGGTAGGTTAGGGTTAGGCTCAGGGTTAGGTTAGGGTCAGGGTTAGGTTAGGGTCAGGGTTATGTTAGGTTAGGGTCAGGGTTAGGTTAGGGTCAGGGTTAGGTTAGGGTCAGGGTTAGGTCAGGGTTAGGTTAGGTTAGGGTCAGGGTTAGGTTAGGGTCAGGGTTAGGTTAGGGTTAGGTTAGGGTCAGGGTTAGGTTAGGGTCAGGGTTAGGTTAGGGTCAGGGTTAGGTTAGGTTAGGGTTAGGGTCAGGGTTAGGTCAGGGTTAGGTTAGGGTTAGGTTAGGGTCAGGGTTAGGTTAGGGTTAGGTTAGGGTCAGGGTTAGGTTAGGTTAGGTTAGGTTAGGTTAGGTTAGGTTAGGTTAGGGTCAGGGTTAGGTTAGGGTTAGGGTTAGGGTTAGGGTCCAAGAGCCCAATGTTAAAGAATAACCAGCCAACTGGACTGACCCGTCTAGAACAGACCATGAGCTGTAGCGTAGACCCACCAATCCCTTCCTGGATTCATAGGGTTAGGGTCAGGGTTAGGTTAGGGTCAGGGTTAGGGTTAGGGTTTTCAAGCGGACTGAAACACGGAGCCGTCATCGCTGCGACACAGAACCGAATCAGGAACGACTTCTTCTGGCTCATACGCTGCTCTGTGTCCGCAGGGGGAGTCGACCCGCTCGTCAGAGGTGCGATCGGCACGCCGGCGGACACTCGCAACACACACATGTTTTTGTCAGATGAGGTGACGGACCGGCTGATCGTTCTCAACGTTCCGCGGCTCATGGATCTGGCTGCCCTGAACCTCCAGAGAGGACGAGATCACGCTCTGCCAGGTTTGTGAAGGAGGCTGGACCGCACTGGCGTCGGCGTTATCCCGACGCCGCTGCAGGCTTTGGTCTTTAGTGGGAACAGGTGAGGAGAGACAACAGCCTGATGGCGTCTCCTCCACCATCTCTGCTGAGCTGCCAGGGAAATAATCATGTGATGCAGAGCAGCACTGCACTGTCCTCACATCCCTGCTACTACTGCTAATGCTGCTAATGGTGCTAATGCTGCTAATGCTGCTACTGCTGCTAATGCTGCTGCTAATGCTGCTACTGCTGCTAATGCTGCTGCTAATGCTGCTAATGCTAATGCTGCTAATGCTGCTACTGCACCTTGGAAGACCCACAACAGCCTCAGCTAATATGTGACCAATTGTTCATGTCCGTGAGGCAGACCGAGTCCAGCAGCAACCCTGCCAGGGATTGATGATACTGGTTGGTAGTTCACTGATTGGTAGTTCACTGATTGGTAGTTCACTGATTGGTAGTTCACTGATTGATAAGACAACGTGCTCCTCGGTGCTTTCCTTGCACATCTACTGTGAAATTAGTTGTGTAACTCTCACAAACCAGCTGAATGTGCCGAACTGTTTATTTTAGTAACGATAATTAGCCACACTAATAGCTCCATTTTGAAAGGTGAGGCTATCTTTAACAAACAGACTGGGGAACTCATTCATCCCCCGAGCCATCAGACTGTTCAGCTCCTCACTGGG